>NC_142895.1:6335000-6490000 GCF_054131105.1 Drosophila navojoa | reverse complement strand
TTAAACAACGCTGGCGTGTGATGATGGAAAATGTAATTCTCTCCTTGCCTTTTCCTTAAATGACTACGAAAGTGCATAAATAAATAAATACGGTGCAGGCAATTGAGAGTGGGGCTATCGGAACTCGGGCGGCGTGCCTCGGCCATGTATTATGCATTAGTAGCTAACTAAAAGTGGACCAGTGTTGGTAAATGCTTAATTATTAGAGAGGTAATGTGTGTGAAGGAGAGGGAGATAGACAGAGGGAGAGGGAGAGAGAGAGCTGTTGAATAAGTACTCATAATTTGAATTTATAATCCCAAGTGATTCTTGTTCGATTCTCTGTTACAGTATTGAACAATGCAGTGTTGTTAAATGCTATATACATAAGTATATATATGATTAATCCATTTGAACATTTCGTTTGCAGCATTTTCGTTAAATGTGTTGGGATCTGATAATATCTAGTATGAAGAGTATGCGAATATATAGTTGATATAATAGATATCGATAGAGATATTGATATGGATATATAGTTGATATAATAGATCAAGTATATTTTGGTGTATATAATATATATAGTATATGTTGGTGTATATACTATATATAGTATATTTTGGTGTATGTACTACATATGTATATATATGTATACATATGATTGATATGGATATATAGTTGATATAATAGATCAAGTATATTTTGGTGTATTTACAAAATATAGTATACTTTGGTATAAATACTATATATAGTATATTTTGGTATATATATATAATATATTTTGGTATATATACTATATCTACTATATACTCTATATTCCATACTCTATATTCCACCTCTGTGTAGTGTAGGCAAATCCTCTATACCTATGTATACCGTATGAAATTGATATACCTATTTTAGGTACCCTTATGAAACCATTTGGACCTTTGCAGTGTTAGTAAATGCCATCAGGTCTTAAAGTTTTCGCTGCGATACCTTTCAATGCACACTTTGAATATTTCCCCCCATCTTTGGCTCATCCCAAAATAGATTACTCTAATTATTGAACTACATTCACACTGAGAAGAAGACCTTAAAGCGCTGCTCAGACTACATACATACCTATATATATATACATATATACATTTACATATATATATCTCAAAATGTATTTCTGGCACAATATGAAATCTTTGCAGATATGAGCGCTTCTCCTGCTCAAAGTGCCAAATAAATAAATAATGAAAAATGTCGATAAAAAAGAACAGAAGAAAATAATAAAAAAAAAAAAATAAATAAATAAAAATAAAAATATATACAGCTTCCTCAAAAAAATAAAAAAAAACAATCGCAATGCCTTTGCTGGTTGTGGGCAACGTTAAGGGGCAGCACTACTACAACCGCTGCCCCCTTTCCCCTCTCCCTCTCTATCGCTCCCCTCTCTGTGCTTGGCGCAATCGCCATTTTGTTGTCAACGCGTCGGCCGCGAAAGGAAGACGATTTGCAGCCATTTGTCATGTTGGGCCGGAAGTGCTGCCGAAAATACATATATACATATATACCTATATATGTATATTGTAGATATATATATATGTATACGTAATGCTGTAATCGCGTTTGTTGTTGGGTTTGGAGTGGGTCGATGGGGGCCGGCTGAAGCTTGGTGTTAAAATATATAAGCAGTAAATAAGCTTAAAAGCCGTAAGCAAGCAAAGCGGCGGAGGCTGCCTCTATCGCTGCTTCTGCTGCTCCTGCTGCTCCTGCTACTCCTGCTACTCCTGCTGCTACTCCTGCTACTCCTGCTGCTGCTGGGCCAGCTGGCAATTTATGCGTCTTGATTCTTCACACATGCAGGATTTCCAGTTGCCAGTTGCCACACCCCCCCCCCCCCCCTCCCCCCACCGCCCACACAACTTCTGAGCAGCGTTGGAAAAAAAAAAACTTTTGTATTGCTCGCTGTAAATTTCGTTTAAAAGGCGCGCGCCAAAACTTCTGGCGGCCTCGATAGACTTCTCGGGTTTATGGGTTGCTCTTTGTTTCTACGCTTCGCTTTATTTATACTTTTTTTTCCCCCCTCCCGCTCTGCTTCTTCTCTTATCCACTTGGTGTGTGCGTTTTGTTTTGTTTCCAGCAATTTATTCAAATTGAGTTTTGCGACTGCAGCCATAACTCAAAGTGAACTGTGCGCGTTCCCGTGCGCCCGGAATTTTGGTGCGCTGAAATATTTGCGCGCTTTACAGCACTGGACGGCGAAAGCAGGTGTTGATGGCTCCATTTTGATGGCCAGCAGCCGGAAGCCGCAAAAGTGCGTGAGTCATAAAAATAAACCAGCAAACAAGCAAGACTTATCCACACAAGTGCACAGTAATACACAGAGAGAGAGAAAGAGAGGGGGAGAGAGAGAGAGAGAGAGAGAGAGAGAGAGAGAGAGAGCTAAGCTAAACAAGTTGAATTATGCGATTTTGGCAGTCAATCGTAATGCGAATTGAGCGGAAAAGCAAGCAAGTTAGATAAAGTGTGATAGAGAGAAGGATAGAGAGAGAGAGAGAGAGAGGGAGCAAGAAAGCACAACTGCTTAAAGAGAGAGAGAGAGAGGGAGAGCTTGAGAGTGCTAATGTAGTTTGTGAACTTTTTATTTTTGGGTGGGCAAACATTTGATGCGGATCTCGAAAAAAAAATAAAAATAAAAAAAAATGAAAGGCAAAAAACTTTGGGCAGACAAAACGAAAAGCGCCATTAAAACAATATTACTTTAATAATAATGTGCGGAAATAGTCGACGCAAATGATAATTGTCAATGCAAATTTTGGGCTATTATCACAGTGATGAGGTGTTTGGGTGTTCAAATATATACGTATATATGTATATATGTATATGTATGTATATGTATATACATTAACTATCATTTAAGCTCGCTTCTTTGCTTTTTACTGCTTCTCATTTCATTCGACAAAATGTTTCTCTCTTCTCGGGCTCAATAAACATAGTTATATTCTGTATTACCTTATCGATAGCATTTGTCAGGCTTCTCTCTAGCTCCCCTTTCGTTGCATTTGCTGTTCTCCTTGTTTATCCTATTTCTTGGCTTTATTCCTTTCGCCTTTCTCTTGAGCCTATTTCTCTTTATTTTCGCCTTCTTCCTCCTTTTTTGTCTTTTATTCATTTAAGGCGCTTCTCTCATTTCATTTTTGCTTACTTCTTGCTTGCTTCTTCATGCTTCTATTTCACATCATCAGCTTCTTGCTTCCCTACTGCCTTTCTTTGCTTTCATTTTCGCTTACTTCTTGCTTGCCTCTTTTTAATAATACTTATCCTGTTTTCGTTTACTTTATAAGCTTCTCAATTGCTTCTCTCTTGCTCTTTGCTTGCTTCTCTCTTGCGATTTTTTCTCGTTTTTTTTTTTTAAGGTTTTGCATATCTTTTCATTTAGTTTCTGCTTCTTTGATGCTTCTCTCTTGCAATATGTCTTTTCTTCGTATGTTTGAGCTTCTTTCTTCTTCTTTAATTTGTCTTAATACTTACTTTTTATATTACTTTGATTATTGCTCTGTCAACCTCATGTCTTTGCTTCTTTCTGTCACTCCACTCTCTCTCTCACTCCTTCTCTCTCTCACTCCTTCTCTCTCTCACTCCTTCTCTCTCCCCCTTTCTCTAGCCTTCTTTTATAAATGTACTTCTCATTCTCGCTTCTTTAGGCCTTTATTATTGCTCTGCCAATTTCTTGTCTTCGCTTCTTTCTGTCACTTCCATTTTCTCTCCCTCTCTCTCTCTCTCTCTCTCTCTCTCACTCCCTCTCCTTCCATCTCCCTTCCTCTTTCTTTTATAAATGTACTTCTCATTTTCCCCTCTTCTTGCCTTCTCGCTCTCTCTCTCTCTTTCTCTCTCTCTCTCTCCCAGCCCCTAAAGCCGCTTCGCATATTATGTGAATCTTTCTTTTGGCGGAGCTTAAGACGGCAGCTTCCTTCCTCTACCTGGTCACACTTACAACTTATACAAGCCATGTGTGGCATGTGACTTATGTACATAACTACACACATACATATATGTATATACATATATATGTATATATATGTGTGTTTAAGCCCTGCGATATGCTTTAGCCTTCACATGCATTTTGGCCAAAAACTTCAATGTGTCATTAGGGCTGAGCAGGCGCTTGATGCGGCTACTTGCCACTTGCCACTTGCCACTTGCCACTTGCCTCTTGCCAGTTGCCAGTTGGTATTTGCTGTTAGCTGCGGGCACGTCTTGGCTGCATGTGTGCCACGCCCCAGCTGGCGCATTTTTGCTACTATTTTTTTATTTTTTGTTGTATTTTTTGGGGCACATCACGTGCTGCTGGCTCTCGATGGAGTCCCGACGCCAGCTAGCCCCAGCTGCCTGTGGCCATAAAACGTGGCCCGGGGCCACTGAACAAAGCACAACTTTTAAACGTATCAATGCGATTTATGCAGCGACAAAATGTAACGGCACAGACACACACACACACACGCACGCACACACATGCAGAGAGAGGAGAAGGCTAGAGTGTGAGGTAAAATGCAAAATAAATTGGCAGCTACCTTTGGCTGGCAATCCGCAGATTCTTCAACGTTCTCTTTGTTGCACGCTGTGGGGCAATGGACACAGAATGCACGACTGCCAGATACTCTGGAAAAAGCTAGCAAGCAGGCGGAAGATGGGAATGGCATTTGAAACTCATCCAAAATAGTTTCTAAGGACTCAGACAGCTTCTTGCGATCGTGTTAGCTTCTTTAAAGCTAAATATGGCTTATAGGGCTAGCTAAATATGATGCACAGGAATCTGAGGTGTATACAATAAATATATTCATCAAGGCTTGGCATATCTCTAAGCATATTCTAGGGTATCCAGGGTGTCATTTTACAGGGTATGTTTTGGCATATTCGAATAATGGGCAGCCAAGCTCATTGTCTACGTACCTCTACTCAATATTTCTAGGTTTTTGTGAAGATCATATCGTAGCTACATAGCTATGGCCTGTACTACCCTTTACAATACATAACTGAACTACCCTGTAATACTATATACATATTTACAGGGTATGCGTAAAGTAAATTTTTGAATAAGCGACAGTCCATCTGATTGCCTACCTCACAATATTCCCAAGTTTCGCTCAAGTTCATATCATAGCACCATTGAAGAATATACAGGGTATGTGTAATACGCAAGCATCTACTTTGGCTACCTTCCAATAGACCAATTTCCATTTCAATATCCTAATCACTTCAGTATATATTACAGCTAGCTAACTAACACAAGCCACTGCTTGATGACATTCAAAAATTTACAGGGTATACGTAAGTTGGAATCAACCGCTAGCAACCACTTTAGCTACCTCTCTATTGCCCAATACTCAACTCAATATCCCCCTCACTCAAGTCTATCTAAGTAAGCAACGCAAGCCACCCCTTAATGCCATTCAAAAATGTACAGGGTATGCTTAAATTGGAATAATCCGCCAGCCAGCAAGGCAGAGAAAATCTGCAAAAGTAACCGCTTGGCTTTTGTCTCAGCTCCTTCACTGCCACAAAGCGAAGCGACAAACAAAAAATTCCTGGCATGACATCGACATCGACAGCGACAACAACAACAACAACAACAGCAATGTGACGAACTGCTGCCTTTGCCCGAGCAGGCCCATTAATCAATGGCAGACGCACTTCACTCGGCCACATTTTTTGGTCTATTTCGGTAGCTGGCGCGACGCGCCGTCGTCTTGGCGGGTCGAACAGCTGTCGGGCAGAAAGTATTGTATCAAGTCAATAGGTTAAACGCAGTCGGCCACGCCTCTGGCGAAACAGTACGCGCCCACCTACCATCGCACGCACAATTAGCGAACATTTGGCGAGAATCTTGTTGGCATTTTGAATAATTATGACAATTGAAAAGTTTCAGGCGCAGGACGAGAGGGAGAGGGAGAGAGAGTGAGGCTGGGCCTGTAGTTGGGGGTAGACCTATAATGAGCTTAGCTGATTGGCACCACCCCAACAACAACAACAACATTGTAACAACAAGGCATGTGTCAACAGTAAATTGCTTAATTAGCAGACGCAACTGCGGGGAAAAGTGTTGAAAGTGTCACAGGGAAATGAGAAAAATCAATGACAAGATGTTTCGCAAAGCAAATCAATTGACCCAGGGAAAATTGGAAAATTTCATGCAATTCAAGATGTTTAAAGCGCATCTAGGTATTCGTATGGGTGTTATAATGAGCGAGAGAGAGAGAGAGAGAGAGAGAGAGCGAGAGAGAGAGAGAGAGAGAGAGAGAGAGAGAGAGACAAAGAAAAGAAGCAACAATGCAACGTAGTTTCATATATTGCTAACTGAGAGCGAGATGGCTTACATATTGCTCAATAAAGTCCTGTTATTTTCGATCAGAAATATTTTCAGAATGTGGGAATTATAAAGTAAAAAATGAGGTTGAAAGAAAAGTTGAAATCAAAATTGAAAGGCAATTTGAAGAAGAAGCTTGAAAAAAATCCAAAAGGAAGTCCAAAAAGAAGTCCAAGGTGAAGTTGAAAGAGAAGTTGAAAGAGAAGTTGAAAGAGAAGTTGAAAGTGAAGCTGAAAGAGAAGTGGATAAAGAAGCCGAGAGGAAAGTTGAAGTGCTTGAGAAATATGCTCAAGGAGCAGTTTATAAAGAATTCGAACGAGAAGTTGAAATAGAGATTGAACAAGAATTGATAGACGAAAAAAATGTTGAGAGGCAAAAAGAAGTTGAAGCACAAATTGATAAAGAATTCGAAATAGCAGCTTAAAGAGAAGCTGCTGACAAAGCTGAAATAAACGTTGAAGTAGAGCTTGATGAAGAAGATGATTGAGAAGATGAAAGGGAAGTTGAAAGAGAAGTTGAAAGGGAAGTTGAAAAAGAAGTTGAAGGCGTCGGTGAAACCGGATTGGGAAAAACTTGGAAAATAGGGGGACAAAAAAGTTTAAAACGAAGTTGATAAAAAACTCGACTAAGAAGTTGTAAGAAAAATCGTAGTTGAAAAAGAAGTGGAAAAGAAAACTTGGAAGAGAAGTGAAAAAAAAGCTCAAAATGAAGTTGATAAAGAAATTAATAGAGAAGCTGTATGTGTGCGTAAAATCTTAGCATATGCGAAAAAGTTGATGAAACTATGTGTGTATGTAAACGTATGTATCTATACATATATATAATATGTGTATATCTTATATGGTATATATTTCCCTTATATAACTCATAGCTATTACAAAAATTTGACTGATTGTTGTTTCTTAATCAATTGCGTTGGTTGTTAACCGTTAAGTGCGTCTGTCTGACATTTGCCTTTGAAATTTGTTGGCCCTGGAGACGGCGCTGACTGATGATGAACTGATTGTTTCCACTGTCAACTGGCTGAAACTGTGACAGTTTAGCTTTAACAGCTGTACTTGCTGATATAGCTATCCCTCACTCTCTCTCTCTCACTCTCGTTCTCTCTCTCGCTCGCTATGTGTGCGTTGGTCCCTTGTGTTAGTCCTTAGCTGGCGTGTTATCGCTGCCGTATGGCTGACGTGTCGCTGACAACTAATTAGTTTTGCTGTTGTGTTTCGGCTTTTGTTTGGTTTAAACGAGCGTTGAAACTGCTCGACGCGATTTACACGTGCAAAATCGGCTTAATAATTGATGCGAATGTTTTGCTTCACTTTGCTTTGTTTCGCTTGGCCAAAAGCAATAAATACATACATACAAACGTACATACGTACAATATATAGTAGCCGGAAACCGCAGAGCCAACAAAATGGCCAAGAAAACTATGCATGTCTCTATACCACACTCCCTCTCTCTCTCTCTCCCTCTCTCTCTCTCTCTCTCTCTCTCGCTCTCTCTCTCTGTGCGTGGTGTATTTTTTGGGGTCATTTGCCGCAATCAATTTCGATTTAGTTGCTGCCACAGTTTTGCTATGCAGCACAGTTCGATTATTATCGCTCAGCTGGCGCTGCCTGGCTGCCTGAGCGTGAGTGGGTTATGCACAATACAATATGCTGGAGCGAGACAGAGTGTGTGTGTGCAAGAGGGAGAGGGGGGCAGAGTGTGAGAGCGCAGGCGAGAGCCTGGTGTTTTACCCGCCCAAAAGTCGCACGCCCACTTAATTAAATGCCCAGGCTAATTCGTACTTAACCTTGAGCGAGAACAAGCTGAACAACAGACACACGGACAGACCGAAAACAAAAAAAAAACAAATACAAAAACAAAAACTGTACTAAGCACCTGCCACATTCTCTGTATCGGCCTCTGCGCTTCTCTGTCCATGCCTTTGCTTCTATCTCTGGCCGCTGCTTCTGCCTTTGCTTTTGTCTTTGACTTTGCTTTAGCCTTTGCCTTTGCCTTTGCCTCTCTCTCTGGCCTGCGCCTTTGCCTTTGTCTTTGCGTTTGACTTTGCTTCTGTCTTTACCTCTTCAACTATCTCTGCCTCTGCCTCTGCTTTTGCCGCTGCCGCTGCCGCTGCCTCTGCCTTACCCTCTTCCTTTGCCTATGCTGCCTCTGCTTTTGCCTCTGCCTCTGCCATTGCTTCCCCCTTTGCTTTTGTCTTTACCTCTTCAACTATCTATGCCTTTGCCTCTGCTACTATCGCTGCCTCTGCCTCTGCCTCTGCCTTTACCACTCTCTAAAGCTCTGCTTCTGCCTACGCCTCTGCTGCCGTCTCTGCCGCTGCCATGCAAGCTGACCTGCATTTGGTGAAGATAAGCCGCACTCTGGGCAGAGCTAACGGGACAAAGGCAAAGGCAAACGAACACAAAATGCCGTAGTTTTGCTTTTGCTGCTGCTGCTGCTTCTTCTTCTTCTTTAACTTGTGCTTCCTCTATGCATGTCATTGGTTTGCTCACACACACACACGTAGGTCCTAGCGCACGCCTGCAAGCGTGAGCACAGGCGAGAGTGAGCGAGCAAGAGCATTACACCATGTGTACATTCGCTGCACTTGTTGTTGTTGTTGTTGCTGCTGTTGCTTGCGTTTTTTTCTTGTTTTTGCTTTCTGCTTTGCCTTGGCATTTTTCCACTCAATAGAACGGAATGGCATAGGCTGTGAATGCTTCTGCTGTTGCTTCTCCTGCTGCTGCCGCTGCTGCTGCTGCTTTGGTCTGATTTGTTTTTGCTTTCGCTCCTTCGGCTTCTTCTTACTCTTCTTCTTATTATTATTTGTGGTTTGCTGCGCACAGTTTTCGCATTTTCACCTGGAATTTTCGCAACTTTCAATTAGGAAAGCATTAAACCAGAAAGTGCCCGCACTCCCCGACACTCACCCACATTTCCGTAGCAAAAAAAAAGAAGAAACTTAAATAAAAATATGGTCCAAGCATTGTGAGTGGAGGGTTCTTGAAAGGCCGTGCCACACACACACACACACACACACAACCTGCAACTTAAGCAATGTGCAACAAAATATATGCCAAGCTGATGACTCGGAATGGAATTTTCTTTATTCTTATTTTTTTTTTTACTCTCATTGCGATTTGACAGTCATCCGCCTTAAGCTCCTCCTACTCCGCCGCCACCGCGCGCCGTCTCCTGCTCGGTTCGCATTCTATGCTCGCCTTCTATTAGCTACTGCCTTCAGCTGGGCGTGGCACTTTAATTAAAATTCCACTCACACTGCACTTGACTCGTATAATAATAGATATGATTTGCCATTAGAAAGCCCGCACAAGCCTCAGACTCCTCCTTCGAGTCCATAAGCAGGGTGCGACACTTTCCGATTATCGAAAAAAAAAATAGTTTTAGCTTGTAGTCCAATAAAATTCAAAATTCTCGATAGTTTTTTCTTTTCTACAAATAGATCTCTGCTATATAGTTGACTATGGAAAACAAACTTTACCATAAATTATTATTATTATCTATAACCATTGCAAATACCTCAGAGAGTCATGGGTCATCTATAGATAGTATATATATCCATATAATGTATAGTATATCTCTATATCTAACACACCGTTGGAGCTCTTCCGTTCAAAACTCACCTGCAATGAGAAAGAGAAATAAAATCGTCAATTAACATCAATATTTATGAAAGTAACGGTGTTTTTTAGTTGACTAAAACTGAGTCAGTCGACTAAATTTCAAATAACAGCTAACGCAATTGACAATCCAACAATTATAGCAAAAACAAAAACATACCATAAATTAACAAAGCAGAAAAAAATCTGAAATGTAGTGAAAAAAAAAAGACGGAAAATTGTAGCTCAATTGGCGTTGTCAATAGTGAAAACACAAACTGAAAATGAAAATAAATATGAAAAACATGAATGCCAGGAAACGGGCAAATGTCGGTTGTTAGATACCCTAGAATCCGTATGGAAAATGGGAGAAATGCGAGAAAAAGAGAAAGAAATGTAGGAACACAGAGAATGGGAGAGAGAAATTGTGATAGAGAAACAAAGAGAGGCACATAGGAGGAGAAAGAGATAGAGATAGAGGTAGATATATAGAGATAGAGATAGATAGATAGAGATAGAGATAGAGATAGAGATAGAGATAGAGATAGAGATAGAGATAGAGATAGAGATAGAGATAGAGATAGGGATAGAGATAGAGATAGAGATAGAGATAGAGATAGGGATAGAGATAGAGATAGAGATAGAGATAGAGATAGAGACAGAGATAGAGATAGAGATAGAGATAGAGATAGAGATAGAGATAGATAGAGATAGAGATAGAGATAGAGATAGAGATAGAGATAGAGATAGAGATAGAGATAGAGATAGAGATAGAGATAGAGATAGAGATAGAGATAGAGATAGAGATAGAGATAGAGATAGAGATAGAGATAGAGATTAGAGATAGAGATAGAGATAGAGATAGAGATAGAGATAGAGATAGGATAGAGATAGATAGAGATAGAGATAGAGATAGAGATAGAGATAGAGATAGAGATAGAGATAGAGATAGAGATAGAGATAGATAGAGATAGAGATAGAGATAGAGATAGAGATAGAGATAGAGATAGAGATAGAGATAGAGATAGAGATAGAGATAGAGATAGAGATAGAGATAGAGATAGAGATAGAGATAGAGATAGAGATAGAGATAGAGAGTGAAGTAATGGAGCGAGTGAGAGAGAGTTAGAAGATTTAGAAAGAGAGACATAGATTAGAGAGAGACATTTCTTTGGTTAAATTTCAGCCTTGTCCCGTTAAGCTGTGACTGAAAGCTTAACGGGAGAATGAACTCATTCAACTCGCTTTCTCGCTCATTAAAAACAGGGTATCTGGTGGTACTACG
Organism: Drosophila navojoa; assembly: GCF_054131105.1. Lineage (NCBI taxonomy): Eukaryota > Metazoa > Arthropoda > Insecta > Diptera > Drosophilidae > Drosophila > Drosophila navojoa. The sequence continues at coordinate 6,478,800 of NC_142895.1, read as the reverse complement.
AAAGTAATCAAAATAATGCAAAAAGTGCAAAGCCAGCGGCATTTATGCTGTTTGCTGCTGTTGTTGTTGTTGTTGTTGCTGTTGTTGTATTGCTGATAGAAATTATGGCAAGCGAAATGCACAGTTAAAGCAAAGCATTGCATCGAGCAAGAGGGAGGGGGGGAGGCAGAAGGCGAGTGAGACTGTGTAAAGTGTGAAATGATTTGCACAATTCCAATTACATAATACACGTTGCAGCAAATTGCTGTATATTTGCTGGCCAATCGATGGGGGCACTGGGGGACGTTGGGGCGGGAAGGGGCTTAAAATAGGATAATAAGCTGAATATGATCAACATATATTGCAGTGTTTGCAATAATTTAAGGGGGCTGGGAGTGGGGGAGGGGGAAGGGAGCGAAGGAGATAGGAATAGAGAAAGAGAGATAGAGAGAAAGAAAAAATATATGAAAACAAATATATATGTAGATAGTCAGAGAAATAAATTTAGAGAAAGTCAGGCAGAGGCAGCGAGAAAGGCTGAGGGAGAAAGAGAAAGGAAGAGTGAGTGCGAGAGAGAGAGATATATATATAGTACTGCAAATGGGCCTAGAGAGAGAGGTATAGAGAGCTAGAGAAAGATAAACAGGGTGTGAGAGGAAAAAGAGAGATAAAGGCAGTGGGTTAGAAAGAGTGGTAAAGGTAGAGAGGGAGACAGGTAGAGGTGGACAGAGAGAGAGAGAGAGAGAGCGAGAAAGAGAGAGGGAGAGAGATAGAGAGAGAGAAACGGAGGAATGGAGAGACATAATAAGGTAGAGGCCCACAATGAGGCAGATGTGGGCAGCATAGTTTGAGAGAGAGAGAGAGTGAGAGAGAGAGAAGGAGAGAGAGAGGGAGAGAGAGATGGAGAGACAGAGAGAGAGAGAGAGAGAGAAAGAAGGAGAGAGAGAGAGAGATGGAGAGATGGAGAGACAGAGAGAGTGAGAGAGAGAGAGAACAGTGGAAGAGACACTAAGACAGAGAGATATGGGCATGATAGAGAGAGGGGGAGTTTCTCTCGAGCTCAAAAGAAATAGGGAAGTGTTGAGCCAGAAAGAGCGGGACAGAGAGAGAAAGACAAAGAGAAAGAACGAGGAAGTGTGATAAATATATAGAGTGATAAATATAGCTGAATCTGTTTTGACCAATTTCTCGCTGTGGCTGAGCTTCGGTCTCGCCGCCTTTGCTGCTGATGCATTGCCCATTTTTGTCTCTGGGCTTTGCGAATGCAACGAAAACAAACGATTGCCAAAATGTAGCTGCATAATGAATGCAACTGACGGCCGCATCGATGCCCCGCGCTCGCATTCAATGAAGCAGGCGTCGAGCGTGAATATAAAATGAATGCGATTCATCTGCATGCGCGAATACTATATATATATTATGTATATATATATATATATATATATATATATATATATGTATATATGTATAAGTGCTCAGCCAACATAAATCATAGTCAATATGCAGTTAACGGTAATTAGATACAACATTTAGCCATATACGCATATAGGAGTTGCCAGATTTATTCAAACGAATGCATTTTGCTCAAATTTAATCTACATTTGCTATTCATATCACAATTTCGAATCGCTTCTGCTGTCGTGTAAGTGATTTAAATGCATTTCTAAATGCACTAATCCCCAGCACATTAACAGCTCGCACACACAGCGAGTGAGAGGGAGAGAGAGGGAGGGGGAGAGAGACGGAGAGATGCTTGAATTATTACTCGGCTCTGCTCATGTAATTAATAACGAAATTTTAATCGCCTAGCGATAGCCGTGCATTACACGGCCACACAGGCCTCTGGCTTGCCTACCTTTGCCACGCCCACGCCAGCACACACTTCAGCAAACCCCCGCGCCCCACCCACATTTGGGCTAATATCGTAAATGTTTGTCGCCGCCCTTAGCCATTCGGGCGGCTGATTATTATTGTTATTATTATTAGCGCTTCGAGATTTATGTGCAGAAAAAACACAAAAAAAAAAAAAAACAAAAAAATAAATAAATAAAGGAGAAGAGAACATAAGGCAATGAGAAAATAAGAAAATTTCGGGGCTCGCCATAAATTTGACTGAAATTGAGCATAATTTTTCATTTAAGTGGAAATTAATATTATACGCCCAGTGAGCCACGCCCAGCTAATTATGTCACGTCGCCTATCAGCGAAGCAGCCAATGAAATATATTTGTGATGAATATAAATGCCAAAGCAAACGGCCGTTGGCCAACGGCGCAAACTTTTCGCTAGCGAAAATGAATTATTAATTTTGATGCGCGCATTTAAGCGCCATTTTCCTAATAGACAGCGTCCGTCCGATCCGTCTGTCCGTCCGTCCGTCCGTCCGATACGTCCGTTAGTCCAGCGTATCATGAAAAACATTTTGTTGATTTATATTTATTTAGTCGGCGCTTTGTGCATATCGAAGCAAATAAATATGTTTATTTTTATTTATTTATTTATTATTTTTATATTTTTTATTTTTATCCTCTCACATTTTGATCATGTTGCATTAAGCTGTTTTGTGATTGATTCATTGACTGACTGATTGACCAATTATATTCAATTGTTGCTGCAACACGTCGAGCTCAATTGCCGCTGCTGTTAAATGAGTTTTTATTTGTTTTTATGCAGACATTTGATACCGTTTTATTTTTAGATATATAAATATGTGTATAATTATTTTGTTTTTGTTGCAGTTAATTACAATGCTAATGAAATCATGACTGATTGATTGCCTAATAGACTAACTAGAGGTATTGCCATGCATAGATATGCTCTATTTGAGATATAGATTCATTCATTTAAATAATATACTAAAAGAATTAATATAAAAACTTAATAAAAAAAAAAAAAATAATTAAAAATCGTTTTAAAATAATTTTTAAAAATATAAAAACATGAAAATATATGGTACAAAATACAGTAAAAAAATACATGATAATTTTTAAAAATAAAAATAAATATATAAAAATAAAATATAAATGAAAATATATTGTATATATAAAAAAAAAACAACACAATAAAATTAAATAAATTTAATCAAAATAGTAATATAAAAAAGGAATAAAAAATAAAAAATATAAATATAAAAAATAAATGAATAATAAACAATAATAAATATATAATAATAATAAATATATAAAAAATAAATAAATAAAATGCGGTATAAAAACAGTTTAAAAAAATAAATAAAATAGATTTAATATAATAAAAAAAAGGATTGCATAAAATATAGTTTTTGAAAATAATAAATAAAATTTATATAACATAAAAAAGTAATCTAAAATAAATAGGGTATATAATAAATAAGGAATATTAAATAAAAATAGCTACATAGATATTATATATGACTGCAAAAGTATAATAAATAATATAATAATATTGTTGTTAATACAAAATAATATAGAGATAAGTAAATCAATAATATAAATTGAAAATGAAAATAGTACAAAAAAAAAAAAAAAAAAAAAAAAAAAAAAAAAAATTAAAAAAAAATAAAAACAAAAACAAAACAAAAAAAATATATATGTATATAACATAAGGAAAAATAAAATTACTTGGGTGCCCCCATATTCTAAAATGTAGACTTCCAATATCTATATCTATATGTACATATATCTTCCCATAAATCTAAATCCATTTTACAACAATTCCAATAAAAACGTATTTATCAAGCCTCTCTCTCTCACTCACTCTGTCTCTCTCTCTCACTCTCTCTCTCTCTTTTCTCTTTTTCCTTTTTCTTCTTACTTACATTGCTTGGGGCTAGAATTACAATGCCTCTCAGCTTGATTAGAAAGAAATATCTAATTGAAAAGCTCATTTTTTATGTATTCCATAACACTTAAAGACATTCAATGCAGCTTGCTTTATGTGGGCAGCACATTCCTGGCCTTATCAACATTTCAATTTCTTCTTCTTCACTTTTGTTTTGTTTATAATTTGCCTTGACCAAGAAAACATGTTTTTCTTTTGATGGAATTCGAGGCTATTTATTTTGTGTGCGCTCGCGTGCTGAATACACTTTAGACATCTGTGCTTTGGCTGCTGCTAGCATTAACTTAGCGTACCTCCCCCCACCCCACACACACACACACACACACACACACTAGTAGCACTGTCCAGAGCTAGCTAGCGCAGTAATTTTATGTATCTGTGGCTCATTAATAATTGAGACCATGGGAAGGAAATCAAAATTGTTTGTGGTACTATGCTAGAAGCTCTCTTCTCTCTTCTTCACCCCCCCCACCCTTCACTCGCTGCGTACATTCATGGCTGATAAGGCGGCGGCGTGCCGGAGTCGTTAGTTTTGTTGTCGCTGCGGCTGTCCCGTTGTCGCCCGGACAATTCTGGCCAGGCACGCAAATACGTTGCGTATACGCAATATTTCAGCAGCCAAAGTAATGCACAAGGCACGCACGAGCTGCCAGCAGATGCCAGCCAAAAGCGAATGGAACATGGCATGGCTATGTGTGTATGTGTGTGTGTGTGTGTGTAAAAGTCAAAATGTTTGTTGTTGCTGCTGCTGGCAGTAGCTATCTAGGCCCTCGCTGTGGCTGGCTGTGTTAGCTCGTTGGATTCAATGAATTTTTCACACAACTGCAGCTGAACGCACTGAAGATGCTTCTGAATGTGTGTGTGTGTGTGTATGTGTGTGTGTGTGTGTTGGTGTATGTGTGTGTGGGCATGCCCAAATAGCCTAACAAATGTATGCAGCACGCAATACGTTGCTCAATGTGTTAGATGCGTGTTCGAGGGCAGCAGCAACAGGAACAACAGCAGCAGCAGGAGCAGGAGGAGGCGGCGGGCACTGCCAAAAAAGTAGCCAAGCGGCAGAGGAAGTTATGATTGTTTCACGAGCTGACAAATAGAGCAACATGCTCCGGCTATCTCACACTTATGCACACACGCTCTCGCTCTCTCGCTCTGTCTCGCTTTGTCTCTCTCTCTCTATCTCTTTGTCTCTCTGTCCTCTCGAGGGGCAACAAAAGTAGCCAGGCGGCTGGCACATGCTTTTTGGATTGCTCGACAAATTTATGCGCCTCCGTTGGCAGCGCTCGGCACGGCACGGAACGGAACGGAACGAAACGGAATGGAACGGAATGGGCAATGGGGCAATAGCTCCGGTTAGCTCTTTGCTGTTTGTTTGCATGCAAAATTGTGCATTGTGTGTGAGTGAGTGTGAGTGTGTGTGTGTGTCCATGTATGTGTGTGAGTGTGTGTGTGTGTGACTCTCTCTGTGTATGTGTGTTTATGTGTTGCTTGGCTTCCTTGCTGGCTTTTATCAAACCTTTAAGGGCTCTGTTGTGCATGCCTCTTTCTCTCTATCTGCCCCACCCTTCGCCCCTCTCACTCTCGCTCTCGCTCTGTCTCTGTCTCTCTATGTGTAGTGTAGCGTGGCTAAAAACCTGCTATGAAATCTCTATATGTATGTGTACGTCTGTCTGCCTGTGTGCGTGCATTATTCGCTTTGCAACTGGCAGAGGCCGAGCCTAAAAGCAGGCAATGAAATTTTCATGCTCGCTCAATTTTGTGCAGTTGACAGTTTAGCAAAGAGAAAAGAAAGCAATAAAACATTGCAAGTGAATGGCCCATGAATGGATTAGAACTATTTTATTTACTCTAACAAAATAAGCAACAAAATCCATGTTCATTATTTATCTGAAAGACAACAAAGAAAACGAATCAAAGACAAATAAAGATAAATGAAATATTCATTTATTTTTTCGGCCTATTTTCTTTTTTTTTCTTTTCCTTTGCCCAGTGAACAAGTTGCAATTGTGGTTTGCCGAATTGGAAATAAACTATTTATGAACTCAAATTCATATACTTTTAATTTCTACTTAAATGCTATGAGATATTGCCTAGGTGTGACAGCACTTGATGTGAAAAGTGCATGGAAATTTTGCGGAAAGTTAAAGAAATGTGCAAGCCAAGCAAAAACGTTGCAGTCGGGCATTACCAACTGCAGAATACTCATTTATAACTCAAATGCTTTCTCAGTTCCTGAGATATCGCAAAATGCATTTCCCGAAATGGCACGCCCCCAGTGGGCGGATCGAACTGCTTTCACTTCACTTTCGCCAATGAGCAAAAAAATGTTGAAAAAGTTTGGGGAAATACTAAGAATCGAGTTAGAAAATGTTTTAAGTATATTGCCCAAAGTTAGCAAATGAAAAACATTTCGAGGAAGTTTTGCCCGACTCTGAATATGTTTTAAAAGAAAATTTTCCAAGACTTAAACATTATTTTCAGGGTGTTTTTCTCGACTTACAAAACGTTTGAGGATTGCTTTACTAGACCTGGAAAATGTTTTTAAAGCTGTTCAGTTGGAAATTCTTTTAGGCATGTTTTTCTTGATTGAATAAAATTAAAAAATATTTTCGCTCGACAAAATTTATGAAAGATCGGAAAATGATATATAAATTTCAGCTATTCCTTTGCCCAAATATTTATTTATTTATTATTGCTTAAGCTAGGAAAATATTTATAGATAAAGCAAAAAAAATATAGACATAAACTTGCACGTCTCTGTTTTATTCTACCCCCTCTATTTTGGTTTTAGATTATTAATAATATTTCCATGGAAGAAGCCGGCAAAAAAAAGGTTCGACAAAGTATTATCTGCTTTTGACAGTCGCTGTCAGTCCTCTGTACAGGGCTGTATGAGCATACATATGCATATACATATATATATATATAGATGTATATGTGTATATAAATATATGTACATACATATGTTAACTGTCTGATCTGTTGTGTGTGTTGGGCTTATAAATGTTAAGAATACAGCAAATGAAACAAAAACAAAACTGTCAAAGCTTTGAAGTTGGATTCGTTTGGCTTTTACTTATGCGCCCACACGAACAAGCATACGCACATACACGCACGCACACATGCTCACGCACTCACACCAAGCAGTGCAAACAAGCAAGAGTGTTGAGCATTTGGTATTTAACTTGAAGCTTTGCAGTCAGCGCAGCAAACGCCTTGCTCTTTCCTTCTTTCCTTCTACGCTCTCGCTCTGCCGCTCTCCCAATCACCCACTCTCTCCGCTCTTCATCACTCTTCTGACGCTGCCCAACAACAGCGTTAGCGAAGTGCTTTAATTGCCCACGGAAGCTTGCGATTGTACGGTAAATATTTTAAAGCTTTAAGTTGAAGGCTTCGCACTGTGCTCTCTCTCTTCTGTTTGAGTGTGTGTGTGTGCGTGCGTTTGTTTCTGTGTTTGCGCTTTGCCGGCCATTCGGCTGGCAATTGTTGCGCCAACAACGGCAATGAAAGTAACAGCAACAACAATGCGAAGGCGTAATACGTAACGTAAGCAGCGGGCAGAGCGTCGCGCAGCGCCGCCGGCAGCGTAAAAGGCAAGCAGAGCGCAAAATGAACGCAACAAAAACAAAAAAAAAAAAAAAAGAAAAGGAAAATAAAAATAAAAAAATAAAGAAAAAAAATACAAAATAAAAGTACAAATAAAAAAAAAAATGGCGCACGCATTTTAAAATTTTAATGCGGCGCTGCCAACGGCAACAGCGCGACGTCAGCTGCGACGCGACGCGGCGTTACGCTGACTAAGCAGCGACGGCAGCAGGCGACGCGCGTCAATAATACGAAATACTGAAAATGGTGTGTGCGCCGCGCTGGCCGTCGATGCAAGGGCTCCTTTGCTATTCGCTAGTCGCTTCTCGCTTCCCGCTTTCCGCTTGGCGCTTCTCTCATACCACGCGCGGCGCACTCAGACGCCAAAAAATTACGAACGCGACATGGAACGCTGATAAAAACGACAATTGATGGGCGTACGTGGGCGCATTGGGGCGTGGGCAATTGCTGAGTTATGTTTATGACAAATGCGAGCGCATCAGAGGAACTGGGCGTATGATGCTTCCGCCAATACGCCCATTTGCCACTACCCGCCCCCATGGACGAGCGTCTGCGGTAGGTCACATTGACTTAGTCTGGAGTTTTGCCAAGTAATCGGACATAAATGCATTTGGAAAACTTTTATTGTCATTGTCATTGTCATTGTCATTGTCATTGTCATTGTCATTGTCATTGTCATTGTCATTGTCATTGTCATTGTCATTGTCATTGTCATTGTCATTGTCATTGTCATTGTCATTGTCATTGTCATTGTCATTGTCATTGTCATTGTCATTGTCATTGTCATTGTCATTGTCATTGTCATTGTCATTGTCATTGTCATTGTCATTGTCATTGTCATTGTCATTGTCATTGTCATTGTCATTGTCATTGTCATTGTCATTGTCATTGTCATTGTCATTGTCATTGTCATTGTCATTGTCATTGTCATTGTCATTGTCATTGTCATTGTCATTGTCATTGTCATTGTCATTGTCATTGTCATTGTCATTGTCATTGTCATTGTCATTGTCATTAACATTAGCATTAGCATTAACATTATCGTCTATAATTATTGTGTAGAGTATGCGCAAGTGCGACTTCATTTAGCCCCTTGATCTTTGCCTTTGATTCTCTCTCATTCATATTCAATTTTTTTTATTGTTGTCGCCTTTTGCTTTGCCACGCGTTACGTGTCCTGGTTGGCTAATCAGCAGCTGCCGCCCCTGGCCCACCCCGCCAAAGCCTTCGCCCAGACAGTAAAAATACAGCAACAAAAAGAATCAGACGAAGAAGAAGACGACGAAGATGAAGCAGCAGCAGCAGCTGAGACAGCGAAATTCGTTATTGTTACAATGCGAGCAGTGGGCGGTGTTCGATTGTCAATCACATGCAATTTAAATAAATTGAGTGTTTTATGGGGTTTTCAATTTGATGCGTTGCTGCCCCTGCCTCTGCCCCTGCCCCTGTCGCTGCCCCCGCCCCTGCCGCTGCCGTCCCCTTCTCGTGCTCGTGTCACCGTCACCATGCATATTAATCATATGGCAGCACGGTCTGGCCAAATATTTGGCTGCGGCATCAAGTCGACGCTTGCCACTTGCCACTTGTCACTTGCCACATGCCACACTCGACTCGCCAATCGCTAAAATTGCATTCGACACTGATGAGCCGCCCGAAAATAATCAGCCGTCGTTTTGCATAATGCATGCCATGGCTGCGCACTAGCTGTTGTTGTCCTGCAGCCAGATTTTCACGTTTTCCTTTTTTGGGGGCGTGGCAATTGGCGTGCGGCCGCCTGTGGAATTAATGCGAACGCATTAAATTCAATTTCGGCGCATCGCTACGCATTTCATGTGCTCAGAGCACAGAGGTCGAGGGAGAGAGGGAGAGAGTGAGGGAGAGTTAGCTATTCACAATGAAAATCAAAGCTAAAATCGCGCCGCATTTCACATTCAATTGCTGCACAGCAAATGGCTTTAAGCCATTTATGAAATGGCCGATACGGCTTAAACGTATAATTACGCGCGTTGCCATTTAGCCAAAACGGTGCTGCCACTTGTTAGATGCAGCTGATATGGCAGCACTCAATGCAGCACGTTTTTAAGAAAGAGAGAGAAATGGAAAGTCTTCGTATTAATTGAAAATCAAGAAAACATAGAGCTTAAGATTCAAACAGTGTTAAGCAAGGTCAAAGAGCAGCTAACAGTATTGAGCAACGACGCAAACTTGGCTAGAAGTTATATAAAGCAGAGCTTTATATGACTCGAATTGATGGGAATGAAAGCGAATCAAATATGTCTCCAAGTAGAGCTTTCGAAATTCCTTATAAATGAAAGCCAACAGTGTTGGGTAAGGTTACAAACTGATATATTTACATTTGGATTTACATGACAGCTAACATATGTTCACTCTCTCAAAGTAGAAGAGCGCATGATCTTAGGACTAGACTCACAACACTTAACAGTGTTGGCTAACGTCTGAAGTTTTTCAGTATTTTTCTAATTAATTGCTCGAGTTAACTGTGCTGGCCTTTCCATTACGCCTACGAGCGGCATAGAGCCAAATAGTTTTGTACCCGTTAACCAACACTGGCTAAGAGCCATGCCACTTTGCAAGTGGCACATATCTAATTTACGTTAGCTGCCACGGGGCAACGTTTATGGTTTGTTGTTGAAAATGTAATCGAGTCTGCAGCAAGGTAACTAAAAACTGCCAGCTGTGCCTGTGCTCGCGTGTGTGTGTGTGTGTGTGTGGCAGTGTTGTGCAGTGTCACATTAACTCGTTTAAAACGCAACGAGCGTGCAGCGTGAAAATTGCAGCTGCTGTGCACGCGTTCTGGGCCTGAGCTTGGGGCTTGGGGCTGGGGGCTTGGCTCCCGGTTCTCGGTGCTCGGTGCTCGGGTCTGAGTTCGTGCCGGAATAACGGCTGTTGGCTTGGATAACAAGGACAATGAGCGTTAAGCGTGTCGCGTACCAACAACAATTGTCACAATTGTTAAATATTTATAATAATAGAGTTTTTATTGCCATAGCCATGTAAAATATTAAGCGCGCTTATGCGACAGCACCAAATGGACGCCAGCTGAAGGCGGCGAGCCGTTAACAATGGCGCATTTCCGGTTGTTATAGTTGCTGCTGCTACTGCCACTGCTCCTGCTGCTGCTGCTGCTGCTCCTGCTGCTCCTGCTGCTGCTGCTGCTCCTGCTGCTGCTGCTGCTCCTGCTGCTGCTGCTCCTGCTGCCACTGTTGCTGCTTATTACAGCATCAGGCATTCGGCATTTGGGCACTGCCACGCCCAGCATGCAACTAATTGAAAAAATATTTATTTGCTTAAATGCGTTGGCATTTTTTTCTCCACTTTTTTTTTATTTTATTATTTTTCTTTGTATTTATTGTTATTTATTTACATACATTTTTTTTTTTTTTATTTTTTCGCTTTTATGTTCGCTCATGTTGGGAATCGAGTGTATTGGTGCAACCGTCTGTATAGCTGTCCGTCCGTCCTCTGCCAGACATTAGTCCGTCAGTCCGCCTTTTCATCAGCTTTTCTGTATGTCTGTCTAATCGTTTGTCCATTGGCCCACTGTCCGTCACTGTTCCGCCGTCCGATCTTCCGTACATCTCTCCTTCCATCTATCTGTCTGTTTTTTGTTTCCTTCTATCCATCCGTCCGTCTATCCATCCATCCGTGTGTCCATTTTTCTCACCATCTGCTGTGCACCCTATCTGTCCTTCTCTTCACACGTCTATTTTTCCTTCGTTTCTCTCTCTTCTTCTTCTTCTCTTTCTTTCCTCTTCTTTTTCTTTTTCTTATTATTTTTCTTTTTCTCTTTCTATTTCTATTTTGATTTCTATTTTTCTTTTCTCATTTTATTTCTATTTTGATTTCTATTTTTCTTTGTCTTTTTCTTTCTCTTTATCTGTCTTTATCTTTTTCTCGTTATTTTCCTTTTTGTTATTACTTTTCCTTTTCTCCCTCTATTTTGATTTTAGTTTCCCTTTGTCTTTCTCTTTCTCATTATCTCTCTTTCTTTCTCTCTCTCTCTCTCTCTCGTTTTCTTTTTCTTCTCTCTCGTCTTTCTATTTCGATTTCCATTTCTCTTTCGTTTTCTCTTTTGCTTTCGCTTTCTCTTTAGTTTTCTCATGCACTCTCTCTCTCTCTCTCTCTTTCTCTCTCTCTCTCTCTCTCTCTCTCTCTCTCTGCTCCTCTCGTTCTTTCCATCTGTTCGTCCATCCCATTGTCAGTTTTTCCATTCTACCATCTATACATCTGTTCATCCGAGTTACATTCAACAGCTGAGCGAGTATTATGCAGTCGGTAGTTCGGCTAAAGCGTTCATAATTGTTGCTGTTGTTTTTTTGGTTTTTTTTTTTCTGCACTTAACATTTTATTTGGATTTTAATTATTTTTGCTGCGCCAGCCGCAGCAATACAAATAACAACAACAACAACAACAACAACAATAGTAATAATAATGCATGTCAACATTCTGGTTTTTGTTTGTTGTTGTTGTTGTTGTTATGAATTGAGTGTCACGCCCCCGCAACAAAATTAATTTGCTTGTCGCATGATAAACATAAAACTCTGCCCTCTGCTGCCCGTTCACGATGTGCTACGAGTGGATGGGCTCTAGCATGAATATCAAATACATTTTAAGGGGCGTGGCAACTCGAACTTTTATAGTTTTAGATGCTTAGCAAATTGATGCTGCCTCACAGAGAGATCTAGCCTTATCTAGCTTTTTATCCAGGGCACGGCACATGCCTGATATCATATCACACTCGATTCAGCTGCCGCTGAGCGAGCATTGCGCAGTCGAGCAACGCTCTTGCCTTGTCGTTTTTTAGTTACTCTCGTTGTCGCTAGTTTCAATAAGCATTTTCAACATATTTGATGTGTGCAAAAGCATATTTTGTGGCCACACAGCAAAATGCAACAACATTTGACAACAAAAGGGTTCAGCAACAACAACAACAACAGCAATAGCAGCTGTTGCTGCTCGCTTTATATGAGCTATGCGAATAGTGAAGCAAGTTGACAGAAGTTAGTAAAGGTTTTGTTTTACAGCACACACACACACACACACACAGACACACACACACACATGAGCAGCGCAGCTTGGTTAGCCCAAAAAATATAAATATACATATATATTTTTATAGTCTACACTAAATATCTCACATGTTAACAGGATTCTGTTCAGAGCTCGGTGAGTGAATATCCTGGAATCTGTGAGGCGATGGCGAGGAATTTACATGCATATCTTCTTAATAAATATATTCCTCTGCAGAAGTCCTTGAATATGATTTTCAGATTGGGGCCAAGCTGGTAATGCTCTTTATCTAAAGAATATAAACAGCTCAACTAACAATCGTATTGAAAGACTTCAGCTATTAAAACCCATGAAACGTGCTCCGATAACTGATATCGGTTATCGATGAATATTATCGAATATGTGAAAGAGGCTTTAAAAATCAGCAGGACAAATTTTAAGCCACAAGTTTCTAGAACTTAAGATCTTGAAGAACAATGCGCATAGAGACAGCAGAACAGAAGGATAGAGGATCGAAAAGACAGACAAATGAGCAGATGGACAGCAAGGTTGATGAATAGAGCAATGCACAGATATATGATAGATGGATAATAGATAAAAAGATAGATAAATAGATAGATAGATAGATAGATAGATAGATAGATAGATAGATAGATAGATAGATAGATAGACAGATAGATAGATAGATAGATAGATAGATAGATAGATAGATAGAGAGATAATAGATAGAGAGATAATAGATAGATAGATAGATGGTAAGATAGTAAGATAGTAGGATAGTAAGATAGTAAGATAGTAAGATAGTAAGATAGTAAGATAGTAAGATAGTAAGATAGTAAGATAGTAGATTAGTAAGATGGTAAGATAGTAAGATAGTAAGATAGTAAGATAGTAAGATAGTAAGATAGTAAGATAGTAAGATAGTAAGATAGTAAGATAGTAAGATAGTAAGATAGTAACGATCGTAAGGAGTAAGATAGTAAGATAGTAAGATAGTAAGATAGTAAGATAGTAAGATTGTAAGATAGTAAGATAGTAAGATAGTAAGATAGTAAGATAGTACAATAGTAAGATAGTAAGATAATGAGATAGATACGGATAAGGCCCAAAGAACAACAAAAGATCGCAATAGCCGTACACAGATCAAATTGATCGAATTTATAGCGTAACAGGGAAATGGATATCCTTAGCTCTTTACCAATCGACTTAGCTCTAGGAAATTACAAGCCATACAAATCTATAGCCATATGAATTCATATTTAGTAAGTGAATGCTCTCAGTGTGCTATGATAAAAGTGCTTCAGTCAACGTGAGCCTATTACAAACAAAAAATACGAAATACTTTCATTCTACATATAGATGCTTTCGAGTCGAGATCAATTCCAAGATTTTTAAAAATTATTCGGCTAGTTTTTCTGCACATTGTACTTGGAGAGTCGCAAAATTGTTTTCAATGTCTAGATACCACTCAGACTCCTACACACCTTCCACCTCAGTGGTGGGGTTGGAATTCGATGATGGCGTTATGCTGGCGGCCGATACGCTCGTCGTCTATTGCAATACGTGCCGTTATCCGGAAGTTGATCGCCTGATCAGGATCAACAGGAATACTATACTCGGCGGTGGCAGGGACTTTCCTGATGTACAGTCGCTGCTGCGTCAGATCAATGATAAGGTCATCGAGGATTTCTGCTATCAGGATGGGCACATTTTGTCCCCTAAATCATTGCACACCTGGCTGACGCGCACTCTCTACAGCCGTCGCACCAGGAAGAAGAGACTGGACGTTGATCTGGTCATTGGCGGAATCGAGAACGATCAACCATATCTCGGCTATGTTGACTCATGGGGCACGGCCGTAACCTGTGACGTTATTACCACCGGATTTTCTCGCAAGTTGGTCGAGCCGCTAATACGTGACCGCCAGCCGCTACACCGCCCGTTCAATTATGAGGAAGCATTCAATACTCTGGCCGAATGCATGAAGGTTCTGTTCTATCGCGATTGCCAGAGCATTGAATTTTACACGATTGGCGTTTGCTCGCGGGAAGAGTGCAGCATCAAAGGTCCATTCGAGGCCAAGACGTGCTGGAAAATTGCCGAGCACAACAAGGGCTTTTAAGGGGGTCTACGGCTATCGTTGTCAATGGCGTTCTTTGTAAATGAATATGTTTTCAATTTTTTACTATTATAAAAAAAAAAAAGTTTTCGGGCAGACAACAAAACACTGGATATATTATTTACTTATCCATACCAGACTAGCTCATAGCTCATAGTTCTCGAGTTGTGTTGGAAAAGTTTATAGAATTAATGTTAAAATAGATGATAAGCTGATAGATGATAAGATGTATGGTATTCAACCATTGGTATTCATTGATACTCATTAGTTTTTCATACGGCATAAGAACTTATAAAGTTTTGCGTAGTTTAGTTACAAGTCTCTAAGGCTTGAGAGATCCTTTTGCTTAAATTTTGAAGTTGATCTAATAGACTTTTATAAGGCATTGAAAAAGTGATTTATATTTCCACTGTTTATACCTAATGAGAGCTATAACGTCTAGCTTTACTCTTCTAACTCTTTTAGGTCTCGAGTTTTGCTTGAAAAAATTTTTAAAATTTATACTGAAGCTAGGATAGCTTGATAAAGATCCTCTAGAGATGCCTCCAGACTTCAGCCTGCACTCGTAATTAACTCCTATTATAGCAATTACAAGGTCTTCTATATTTTTTGCAGAAATTCGTATGAATATTAGGATTATCGAATAAGCTAAGGCTATATTTTCCCTTATAGATAGTTGAATTAAATATTATAGATCGAGCACCTATATATGTGACCTTAAAGCTTCTCTGACGCCTTTGGCTCAATCACGACCTGTTCCACGCACGTTAGCCAAACAAACATACCCCAAATATCCACTTTAAATGGGTTCAGGGTATATAACAACGAAAATAAAAAAATAAAAATAGAAAGGGAAGGGAAACAAAACATCACAAAGTCCTCTGCTAATTGCGAGTGTGTATGAATTTATAAACAACTACTAAAAGCCACAAACTAACAACACAAACATACAGAAAAAAATGAAAACTAAAATAAAATGAAATACGCCCCCCTTTACACACACACACGCACATAAACACCCCCGCACGCAAATGTGTTGACCCACTTTGCAGGCAGCCAAAAATAAATGCCAAGGAATTGATGCAAAATTCAAATAATAATTTTATGGCACATTTCAGTGTTTGCATAAATTGCTCATATATGTATATATGTACATATATTTTTTTTACTTTTATTTTAATTGTTTTTTATTTGTTTTTAGTTACATTTGTATTTTAGTGATGAGAACGTGAGAAATACGTATCGATATTTATGGGACAGGAGCGTAATTTAGTGTAGAAAGAGAATTTCTATTTGATTTCTATTTGTCAACTGCTCGATACATATATCGATATATATCGGTAGAAGGTCAGCATTACAATATTCAGACAATTAATTTGCAGCAATGTAACAGGCAACGCCTGCTAAAAAAAAACAGTTAAAACTGCAAATTAATATATATCGATATATATCGATCAATCTATAAAATATCAAAACTCTCCGTGCTCCAAATTCTATATCTCTTTAACAGCTCGCTTGTTGATTTGTACTTGAGTTAACAGATTTTTGATACAATTAAACTTATACCAAAATAAAAATCGATAAGTCGATAAAACAAAATATATTAGCCAGTATTAAAGTTTTGGCATATTTAGCTATAACGATATTATGAGTCATAGTTTTAGACACAATTAGCTCAATTTTTAAGCTAAATTTGGCAATTCTAGTAAAAAATCGATAATTATCGATTACTAGTTTTATAGTATTTAAGCAAAATTAAGCACATCTGCGGTTTATGTGGCAGCAAAATAGAAAATTTTATATATTTTAGCAGTTTTTACGACAGCAAAAACTAAACGAGCGCACATGCTGCGGGTGTGTGTGCGTGTGTGTGCGTGTGCGTGTGTATTGGTGTGTATTTGATAATGTTGGGGACAAAAGGTTCAACTGTCTGTAAACGCTTAAATTGATTTAAAATCAAGCTTAGCCCGCACCGCAAGCGCTCGACAAAGAGTGAAGGTATAAATAAGAGAAGTGTAAAAGAATGAATGAATGAATGAGTGAGTGAGTGAGTGAATGAATGAATGAATGAGCGATTACATGTGTGCATGGCTGACATAGTGGGACGCTGGGCTCAGTTAGCGTCTGTCTGACAACTGACAAATTTTACGTATTTCAATGCCAAAAGACTTGGCCAACTAATTTGCCAGCAGACAAGGCAAGCAAAGAGCGAGAGAGAGGGGGGGGAGAGTGAGAGTGAGACAGCTATAGTGGGAGATATTTAGCTAGAGCGAAGTGTTTTAAGTTCCTTGGCTGCTTGTTATAATTTTAATCAAACTTAAAACAAATTTCCCAAATAGTTTGGCGCTAGCTGCCTGTCAGACACTCTCATCAGCTCTCTCTCTCTCTCTCTCGCTCTCTCTCTCTCGCTCTATCTAGCTCGCTCGCTTAGTTGCTTTAGCTGTGTGTGTGTTAAAAGTTTTTAAGCTGTGGCCTCGCCAAACTTTTTTGACTCAATGAGCTCAAAAATCTCTTTTTAATACTTAAGCATAACTAAATTAACATGCCCAAGTGTGTGTGCGTGTGTGTGTGTGTGTGTTTGCGCATGTGCTTGTATGTGGTTCTGTCAGTGTGTGTGTGTGTGTGTGCAGCATTTAACAATTTTTGGCCAACGAAAAAAAAATTTAATTTGCTTTACGTTGTAAAACCAAATTTCCCGCTTTTTTGATGGCTTAGGCGCGGCGACTCTGCTGTTGGCCGGGTGGGCGTGGCTGGTTGCGGCTTAGTTAAGCTGTGTGCACATGCAATTTGATTTGCGGCTCACACACACACACACTCGCACACCAACTTACGCTCGTCAAACTGTGGGCGCCAGAAAGTATGCAACACTTTTTGATAAGCCAATTAGAGGACTGCACGCGCCCGGGCGGGCGGTTCGCTGCCTTTGCCAGTGACTAATTACAGCAGCAGCAGCAGGAGCAGCAGGAGCAGCAGCAGGAGCAGCAGCAGCAGGAGCAGCTGCAGTGACAGAGTCTGGCATTCATTAAGATAAAATAATAAGAAAATATCAAAGCTTTGGCATTGATAACTATTTGCTTGGGCAATGTGTTTGAAGGGCTTGAAGAATGCGACGAGATGAAGTGGACAAACAAAAAATTGTGATGGATTGACACAGAGCAGACAGAAATGGCTTTTGTCTTGCTCTGTTGCGTTAGTGAGTAATGCCTTTCGATGCGATTCTCTTTAAATTGTATTAAGCGGTTGTTGCTGATTGAGAAAAGCAAGAGCAAAGAGAGCAAGGGCAAAATAAAGTAGGACAAGAGTGGAGAGAAAGAAATGTAAGAGAAATAGAGAGAGAGATACTGACAGAGAGAGATAGAGATACTGAATAAGAGAGATGTACTGAAAGGGAGAGAGAGATACTGATAGAGAGAGAGAGAGAGAGAGAGATATGTAGGGACTGAGTGAGTGAGTAATAAAGTGGTAGACAGAGACAGATAGTGAGATATAGCGGAAGAAAGAGACAGATAAAGACAACAAGAAAGAGAAAAAAAATTAACTGAAGGAGATTGAGAGAGAGGAATAGAAAGTGTGAGATACAGAGAGAGAGAGAGAAAGTGAGAGAGGGTAAGAAATAAAGAAGCTCTATAAATATAATACGAGAGAAAGAAAGAGTTGGAATGCGAGAGCGAGGGCTAGAATGAGAAAGATGTAGCGAAAGACATTGAGAATGCAAATGAGAGTAAAATAAAAGATTTAGAGAAACTTAGTTCCTCTGAGGGAGAGAGAGAGATAAAGATGTAAAAAGTGTAAGAGAGAGAGAGAGTGAGATACAGGGAGTGAGAGAGAGTGAGATATATATAGAGAGAGAGAGAGAGTGAGAAACAAAGAAGCTCTATTTGTAATGAGAGAAAGAGAGATAGCTAGAATGAGAAAGTTTTATCCAAATATATTGAGAATGAAAACGAAAGTAAACTAAACAATTTAGAGAGACTTGGAATACAAGTTAAACAGAGACAGAGAGAGATAAATATGTAAAGAGAGAGAGAAAGAGAGAGAGCGTTAAATACAGAGAGAGAGACGTGGAGAGTAAGTAAGTAAGCATCGAGCTAGAGCCAGAGAAGTGCGATGTGAGCGAGAGAGCATGAGTAATTCCTAGCCTACATATATCTCTATGATTTCCCGTTAGATCTGCTCCTATCCTCCTATCCCATTGCATTGCGTCCATTCCTCAATCCACATTCGTCTCGATACAAATGATCTCATAGTTCGGATCTGTTTGCCGACCGACATTAACGATTTTATTTGTTTGTGTTGATTTTGTTGCACATGTGTCTGTGTGTGTGTGAGTGACTGTATGTGTGTGTGCCTTCTCTCTCTCTCTCTTTTTTGTGAGTTTTTTGTTTAGTTTCGTGCTGTTCACATCAAATGAAATGATTTGCCATAATGTGCGCAAAATAAAACATGAGCCGGGCCAACAGGAAAAAAAAACAACAACAAAAACAACAAAATGGAGTCGCAGGCCCGCATCAAACGTGGCCCAAACTACGCTCCATCTATGACTATCTAGTGTGTAAGTGTTAAGTGTGTGTGTGTGTGTGTGTGTGTAAGTGTGTGTGTGTGTGCCACGTTTATTTGTATTAGACATGACCGCAAAATGAATGTGGCAAGTCCGAGTCGAGTGGTGCGAGTGGTGCGGGTGGTGCCAGTGGTGCGGCAGTTGGGGCCGCTTGTTGAGGACGCTCGCTGATAGCGGCTGCAGCTCGTCTGTTGGCCAAAGCCAAAGCAAATAAACGCTTTCGGGCGCAACATAAAAATTTTATATGCAAATGAAGGCAAACAGCAGAAATAAAAATACAAAAAATAAAAAGAAAAATAAAAAGAAAAAGAAATGAAAATAAAAAAATAAAAGTAAAAGCGAAAAACCAAAAATAAAAAAAAACAACATAAAAGTCAACAAATATTTTGCTCAATTCTTGTAGTGGATTTCTCTGCTTCTGCTTCTGCTTCTGCCTCTGCTTCTGCTTCTGCTTCTTCATCCTCTCTACTGTTCGCTTTCTCTGTTTGCTGCCTTGGCTGCGGCACTCAGGTGAAATGGCCAAGCAATCGCTGCGCGCTTCTAGGAGGGGGGCGGGGCGTCAGTGGAGGCGGAGGCGTAACGTTGTCCGGAGTCTGTGTCCTCAGCCCAGGATGTGAACGAAAATTTGGTATTCGTGACTGCGACTGCGAATGCGACGCTCAGCCCGTGACTGGGCCTATGAATTGAATTATTAAGTAGTGTGCGAGTGTGTGCGAGTGTGGTGGGCGGTGGGCGTAACACATTGAGCAGGTCATTCGAATGCGCAGCACAAAGAAAAGCAGACGATGCGATATGACCAAAAGCATAGCTCCCAAACGTAGGAGAGGGGGCAATGTGCGACTGAGGGGGGGGGGGGGGGGGGGAGGGGCAGACGTTACCATGAGCATAGCTTAAGCTAAAGAGGGGGCGCTTGATGGGTCAGTTCATAGGTCACACATCAATGCACAATGGCTCGAAATTTGGCTGCTCCTTAGCTGCTCCATTGAAGCCAGAAACAATGCGTCGATGGGGGAGGGGGACCTGCCCCAACTGACGTGGCAACAACAACAACGACAGCCACAGCTACTTCATTTTATGGTAAATGCAAAGTGAATGCTGCTAAAAAAAAAATAATAATAATAAAAAACGCGAGCGCGTTTTGCACGCGATTATAAACGCTGCAAAAATACTCAAACTGAAAAAAATAAAAAAAACTATAAACAACAATGCAACACAATGTTGTTTACTGTCAAAAGAAAGGCTGCAAGACTTGCACAAGTCCTCAAAGAACTAGTTCATATAAAGCATGCAAAGAGCATTTAGTGTGACGAACTAGTTCAGCATGAGATAAGCCCAAAGTCCTTAGGTAATTATGGCCAAAAAAAAAAAAATCAAATTATCGATTCTTTTCGATTAAGCACTTGAGTCACTTGAAGTGCTACCCATAGCTGGCAGCTGTTCCGACTGACAGTTCCAGGAATCGCTCACAAGAAAGAAAAAAAAAAGTTGAACGTATTAGTGTAATTGCAATACATTTAGCTGGAAAGGCACAGCTGACGATTGTCCGTTAGTGGGCCAAATGCCCTCGTGTCGTTTCTTGACCATAATCCAGTCAAAAATCTTAAAGTCTGTGGGGAATTGATATTGATTCCATGATGATATTCATATATGATAATATACATATATTAACAAAAGTTAAGAAAGCGAATTTCATATTTAGATTGACAATTTTAAGCCTGATTAAGCATACAAATTTTGTTGTATACCCCGAATCCATTGAAAATGGGAAATCGGAGTATAATGGCATTGTGAAATGTATGTAGCAGGCTGAAGGGGGCGTGGCAGTCGCCACAAAGTATATATATTCTTGATCAGGGCGACGAGCTGAGTCGATTTGACTCTGTCCCTCCGTCCGTCCGCCTATCTGTTCATCTGTTCGTATGTTTGAACGCGCCTATCTCAGAAGATATAAGAGCTAGAGACTTGAAATTTTTTTTCCTAGGTCCGTGTATATTACGCGCATATCAAGGTAATCTCTGAAAATCGATAACTACTGTCGATATTTTACTATCGATTAAAAACCTTATCGAAAGCTAGTTATTTAATTATATCTACTACACCTTCAGAGCTAGAGCTTCCAAATTTCAAGTGTACGCCTCCTACAGCATTTTAAATATTTCGAATTGCTATATGGATTGAGTTAAGCTTCTATAAAGCTATATTAGTATTTAAATCTCTATGTACATATGTATGTATGTACACAAACAATCGATTCTTACATTCATTTATTGCCTTTGTTCTCCACTTGAGTTTTATAGCAGTTTTCCCCATGGGAATCAAACATGATTAACGCATTGGCACAAGCTCAACTTGATATCTGATTTTGTTTCAGCTGATTCATTAGCAGCTAATTGCAGTCAACGAAAGACCCACATACGCTATATATAGAACGTGTATGTATATATGTATATGTATATGTATCTATATGAGCATAGGTATATACATAGGTATATAGCCATTTCCATCTATCAAATGCATAAACACTTAGCATAATAATCAATCAAAAGGGCTTGGACACCACAGCGAACAGAAGAGAGGAAGGGAGTGAGAGAGGGAGGGAGAGAGAGAGTGAGAGATGTGTGTGTTAAGTTTCTTAAGCACACACACACACACCTACATGCCTTCACACATGTCAGAAAGTGTGCTATAATTTTGCATTCCCAACTGATTTGCTACAAACACTCACACACACACACACACACACAGCTGAGTGTTTGCTCTGATGTATGCGTATTTACACACCTTTTGCTACTTGACACCTGCTCTGCTAACTAGCCAAGTGTGTGTGGGCGCCATCTGTGGGCCCGCCCCAGCCAACAGAAGCGAGCGCTAAACTCATTTGTTATTGTTGCCGCTCTCAGCGGGCATTTTTCTTAAGCAATTTAACTGTTTTTTATGAGGGTACATGGGCTTGGTTAAATAACTATGCAACAAACTGTGCCACAGCAATTGCGAATAAATTCAATTTGTATATGAGTATGTATAGTATATATATAGTATATAGTATATACATAGATAAATATATGTATTTAGTGCATGTGTAAACAGTTGAATTGCTGATGAGCGAGACTTAAGTGGTTGAAGTACATCTCAAGGATAGATGTCACAGCTCCTACAAAGTTGGTAGCTTCATTCAATTGAATTAGGTTACATATACTACATAGATGTATACAGTAGAAGTTGTACTATATAAAATTTATATTACTTTGACATATCATAGATATTTTCAACTTTATTGTAGCAGATCTCGCTCAGATATTTGAAAGAGGTTTCTTCTAGTTCTTAGAGAATCTTAAACAATCTACTCAAGCTTACTGAGCCTTAACTCTTCTCCTTTGGCGCATATGTCTAGAAACTATTTTTAATAATATTTCCTTAAAGTAAATATATTTTCTTAATAAATTATTTCTTTAAAAAATTAGCTTTGCTTTTATATGAATTTAAAAAATATATATATTTATATAAAGCCATTTATTTTAACCTTGAATTATTTCCTAAAAACACGTAAATTTTTATAAAAAAAAAAAATATTTCTTAAAAAAGTGAAATTTTCTTTTAAAAAAAAAATGTATAAAAAATATAGCAATTTATTTTAATCATATATATGTCTATATGTCGTATAAAAATATTTTGCTTAAAATAATATTTGTTTTAGCTAAATTACTTTCCAATTACTTAATTACTTCATGAAAAACATTTTAATTTTTCAAATATATATATATATATAGATATATATATAAAAAATATATATAAATCTTAATAATAAAAAAAAAAATAACAATTCAATTTAACTTTATATACTTTTGTTTTAATCCCATAAATATGCTATAAAAATGCAATATTAAATCGAGAGCATTTTATACCCTGCATCCATTGCAAATCAGGGTATATTGTTTTTATTTTTTATGATTATATTGGTTTGTTGTTAAGGTATTGTGCAGTCGGTTTATTGCTTCTAATTGATTTTCATTAATTTTGCTCTTTAATATTTTTATTTTGAAATCGACATGAAATTTTAATGGGATAATTTTATTTATTTATGTTTTTTTTACTGGCTTTGTGTGCTATCTGTCTCGCTCTCTTCCGCTGCTTTTTGTTTTTTTTTTTTTTTTTGTCATTTGTGTTTGGCTTTGTGCTTTTTTAGATTAGAAAAGTTTCGTCGTCGTGTTGTTGTTGTTGTTGTTGTTGTTGCTTCGCTTTGCTTGGCTTCACATTGTTTATATGGGCGACGCGCCTATGCAGCGGCAAAACTTGCTGCAGAGCAAACGACCTATACCACACACATACATATATTTGTTTATATATAGTTAGCGACATATAGGCGCTATATACATGTGTACATAGTCAGGCAAAGCCAAGTCAGAGGCGAAAGTTTTGGTCAGCCTGCAACGAGGGACTTTGTCTGCTTCAGCTGCAACTTTAAAAAAAAAAAAGAAGGCAACTCGAGTTGGAGGACGGGGTGGGTGGGTGTGGCAACTCTCTTAGAGCATACACTATGTTCCTCAAATATATATATATGCATATCCATATCCTTAAGTATATCTCAAGATTTGCGACTTTAGCGTGGCTCAACTTTTTGCATTCAAGTGCGCAGCTTGGAACTGAAATTTTTGAGTTTGCGGAAATTTATTTGCTTCGAGCATCGAACAGTTAGTTGACCAGGCCAAGAGAGGGAGCATGTGTGAGAGAGAGGGAGTGAGTGACGAAGAGCCAATTAGTTAGAATAATAAATGAAATAAGTTAATTAGTTAAAATAAAAAAAAATATAAAATATAAAATTTAAAATATAAAATATAAAATATAAAATATAAAATATAAAATATAAAATATAAAATATAAAATATAAAATATAAAATATAAAATATAAAATATAAAATATAAAATATAAAATATAAAAGATAATACATAAAACATAAAATAAAATATAAAAAAGAAGTTTAAAAATAAAACAAAATGCGAAAAAGAAATAAATATAAGTTAGTAAAAACTATATAAATATTTAAACACAATATGTACAAATTTATTCAAAAAGTAAATAAAAACAATATAAAATATTTACATCATATTTATTTCTCTACACATTTATTGGGATATCCATAATTCACACATGCTCAAATATTGTACATCAATTTAAAATACGATTTCTTCACTAAATTGTCAGCACAAACATTTTGTCCCGAAAAATTTAAGAAATGGACATTTTATGGCAGACAAGCAACCAAGCTGCCCCTCTCCCTCACACTTGCACACGGGCAGGCTGCCTGCCATTGAGGCTGGCCCTCAACTAAAGCAATGCTTACCTAGCTATAAAGGAATGGGACATAGAGAGAGAGAGAGAGAGAGCGAGGGGCGGGTGAAGAAGTTCTGGCATCAAGTGTAGCTGCGCTTTACAATCAACTGCCAGCTGCCTGGCATTTTCTATTTCAGCTCTCGTTTTTATTTTTATACATTCAACTCTCTTTTGGCTAGCGCCGTTTCGCTCGCACTCATCGCTCGCCTAACTCACTTGTTTAGCTCTTTGTCGCTGCTTTAATGCGCCTTTTGCTCAGGCTCGCACCGTTAGTTAGCATTGCATTGTGTTGTGTCCGCCATTCTTAGCCCTCCTTCCTTCTGCTTCGACCATTCCTTTTTCAATTTTAGCACAATGCTAATGCCATCTCGCTCGCGCGCACATCCAGTCTGCATGTCTGTCGTCGTTGTTCGTTGAGTCGGCACGGCAGGGGGAGGGGCGGAGGAGCTGAGCGGTGTTGGCGCGGTGCAGCGCGTCTGCTTTGACAAAAGTTTTTTGCGCTAGTTTCTTGCCTTTTATTTGCTTCACACGCGGCGCCTTTAGTTTGTGTTTTTCTACTTACGCCCGAAAACCAAATAAAAATAAGAAGAAGAAAACACCAAGCAAACAAAAAACCAAACAAAAAATATTAAAAAAAAAAAAAGAAAGAACAAAATTGAAGTGAACATGCCAATATCTGGCCTCAGATGCCCTAGCGGAAATATGCTAAGTGTATATGCAGAACTGTTATATTGATCATATGTTGTATGTGTATGTATGTACACATGTATATGTGTTTTCTTTTTTTTTTATTATTTATTTGGCGAATTTCAGCGCCTTTTACATTCGTCACATGCTGCGTGTTGAAACGCATATAGCCTATGCGAGCGCAACGCAATTGAGCGTCACAGACAAAGAGAGCGTGAGCGAGAGCGGGAGGGAGAGAGCGCGCACTGAGCGGCAAAGGACAGACGAGCGAAAAGTAGGTAAAAAAAAGAAGAAATAAAACTTTTTGGGCACCTACATTTCGTTTTGATGTTGTTGTTGTTGTTGTTGCTGCTGTTGCTGCTGTAGTTGTTGCTGCTTTTTGGCCAATTTCCGGTAATTCAGTTTTATGCAGGAACTTTTTGCGTTTGTATTTTTATATAAATAAATATGATGCCAGCGGCAAATGGCGATGCTCAGCGCCCGACAGATCGCAAGGAGTCCAAGGTCAGCCACACACACACACGCACACACCTACATAGAGTCGTCTCACTCCCTCTCGCGCACTTTAAATCGTTGAGGCTATGGCAAAAGTTTTGCCATTCGCGCTGCTTGGCCAAATATAGCAACAAATGATGAGCATTATTTATGCTTTGCCTGACTGTCTCTATGTGTGTGTGTGTGTGTGTATGTGAGTGTTTGTGTGTGTGTGTGTGCTAGAGCTAGCTGCTTGTTTGGGCACTTGGTTTATGTGGCTCCATAATTGACTTTGATAATTTTCACTTATTGTTGTTGTTGCCTTAGTTGCCATGCTACAGCAACAACAACAACAACAACAACAACTGACAGTCGAACGCAACAGATTCAAATTCTCTGTTAATTTGATTAGAAAAGTTTTCTTGCCGCGTTTCACATTATTATTATTTTTATTATTATTATTATTAGCATTATCATTACCATTGCTATCATCATTATTATCATGCTCATCATTACGTTGATGATTATTATTCTTATGGCTATTGGGCTCGTGGCATGCTCCACATTCCACTCATCCATTCCCCCCTACGGCTGTTTGCAGCCGTTAATTAAGCTCAATGTGTTTCCTTTGAAGTTTGAAGTTAGCTGCTAGCGTCGCACAGTTTTGCCAGCACTGCACAGTTGGTAAGTCACTTGACGGTTTGCAGCAAATGCAATAAACATCAATTTGGCTTAAGTGATGGGCCATTTGCTCGAGGGCATACAGTTACAGCTGCACTGCTGCAGTTTGGCATGCACTGAGCTGCACTTTGACATGCATTGGCGGACAGCGTCACATAGACTTAAGTAGAACTATATGCTATAAGTGGCGCTCAAACTGTGATTGTGATCAACAACTGTGCGCAGTGCTTCCGCAACTGTAAAGGTAAAACTGTAGCTTACATCTATCTAGAGCTATAGAGCGAGAGCGAGAGCGAGAGCGAGAGCGAGAGCGAGAGAGGAGAAGCGAGAGCGAGAGGCGAGAGCGAGAGCGAGAGCGAGAGCGAGAGCGAGAGCGAGAGCGAGAGCGAGAGCGAGCGCGAGAGCGATGAGCGAGGCGAGAGCGAGAGCGAGAGCGAGAGCGAGAGCGAGAGCGACAGAGAGCGAGAGCGAGAGCGAGAGCGAGAGCGAGAGCGAGAGCGAGAGCGAGAGCGAGAGCGAGAGCGATAGCGAGAGCGAGAGCGAGAGCGAGAGCGGAGCGAGAGCGAGAGCGAGAGTCGAGAGCGAGAGCGAGAGCGAGAGCGAGAGCGAGAGCGAGAGCGAGAGCGAGAGCGAGAGCGAGAGCGAGAGCGAAGCGAGAGCGAGAGCGATAGCGAGAGCGAGAGCGAGAGCGAGAGCGAGAGCGAGATCGAGAGCGAGAGCGATAGCTAGAGCGTGAGAGAGATCTAGAGAGAGCTAAGCAGACGATCGTAGAGCGAGAGCGAGAGCGAGAGCGATAGTCTATATCTAGAATCTATATCTATATCTATATCTATATCTATATCTATATCTATATCTATATCTATCTATATCTATATATAGTTGCATTTCTATCCGATTCTGAAGTATTTCGCCCTCTGCTGTTGCACTTGAAAAGGATTTTCAAAATTTCATTTTTTTCCATTTTTGAGGTTTTGCACTCTTGCATTTAGCGCTTAGCCACGCCCACTTTGCAGTGCGACCGCCCCATCGTTGTGGTCAGAGCGGATTGCGAAAAGTCGAGAGAACCAAAGGACTAGAGAGGTTACCGCACAGAGAGGGGGAGGGAGGATGAGTGAGCGAGATAGAAATAGGGAGAGGGCTAGCAGAATGGTAGATGGGAAGGGACAGAGATAGGAAAATGTAGCGGTAACTAAGCAGCCAAAATTGTATAAATCAAATTAGAAGAAACCCGAATCCAATTGGATACCAATTAGCTAACGGGATAATAGTTGTAATTTAACAAGAATTTAGTTTCAAATAAAAAGCTTAAGGAGAAATCTGAGAGTATAACAGAAAACATATAATCAGAATAATCAGACAGAGAGAGGAGGACAATGTAAACTCCACTTTAATTGAAATTTACAAGAAAAATAAAAATATATAAATAAAATATAAAAATGGACTTAGAGTTGAGAGCAAATTTTCAATTTCCGAATTGAAATTAAGTTGGAACAGGAGATAAAAGTATAGAAATCGACTTTAGTTGAATATCCAATTGAAATATATTTCTAATTAGACAATTGCAAGTATATATGTACTGTTATAAATTCCCAATTAGACGGTTCTATCGTACAATTTGTTGACATCTATAAGGTCCACCCTAATACTAAATTCAGATTAGACTCAAGTTGACTGAATTCTGATAAGAAAAACATATATTGATTCACTTCAAGTCGAGCACATATTAAATTCTAATTGGACTTGGCAACTCTCTCGTTAACAGAAACTAATTTAGGGCTTGAGCAGCATCTGAAATTGATAATAATTCCAGTTGTATTATAACAGTAATAAATGTTACCAAAATGTCTGCTTGGACCATTTCTCTAATTGGAACAACAATTTAGCTTATGAATTAATTGAAAGGAAATATCAAATTATTTCTAATTGAGACTCAACCATTGAAATGATTTAATTGAATTATTAGTTCAACTGGAAGTTAACAAATATTTGCAATATGCAATATTTCTTATCAGACGCATATTAATTTTTGCATGTTCCCCATTTGGATTGCATATTTGTAAAATATGTTTCATCATCAGTTTCCATACAACAAAAAAAATTTTCTTATCAGAATTTATTTTTTTTTTAATGTGAAGCATGTATTATGTATTATGTTATTCAAATGGATTTCCTGTGGTATCATTTTTAAGCACTTTTTATAAGTTTTTATTTTATATTTTTCATTAATAATATCGGATAATATCTATCATGTAACTTAGATTGGATTTATTGCATATTATTTCCAATAGGAATTAGCAACATATTTCATTGAGAAATTTCTCGAATAAAATTGTGTTTAAATTTTTATAATATTTTTATAATATTTTATATTATTTTTTTTTAATATTGTATAATATTTTTATAATATTGTATAATATTTGTATAATATTTTATATTATTTTTTTTTAATATTGTATAATATTTTTATAATATTGTCTAATACTCTTATAATATTGTGTAATATTTTTATAATTTTTATAATATTTTATAATATTTTTATATTTTTAAATTGTTTTATAATATTTTTATAATATTGTGTAATATTTTTATAATTTTTATAATATTTTATAATATTTTTATAATATTTTATAATATTTTTATATTTTTAAATTGTTTTATAATATTTTTATAATTGTGTGTAATATTTTTATAATTTTTATAATATTTTATAATATTTTTATAATATTTTTATAATATTTTATATTTTTATAATATTTAGGATTTGGGATTGGTTAGTTGGATTGAAAAGTATATCAAGCTTACTTCAGTTTAAATTTCATATAAGACTCCAACCTAAACATGAATTAAAATATTTTTGCACTGCTTCCAATAGGATATAAATAAACAAACAAAACTCCAAGCAATTACCAAAAAATATTCCAATTCGAATTTCGTATAGCACTCGCCTTTTATTATTTAACTATGCTTGTAATAAATTCAATCAGATTGTACCATTTCTTATTAGAAACGAATTTGTTGTTCATCTTCAGAGTGGAAAAACCGAGTCCAATTAGCATTTACAGCGAAAAAAAACCCGTTTGATTGCAACTAGCAGTAAATTGCGAGTTAATCCAATTAGATAATTGACTGGCATCAACAGCTTCCCAATTCAATTGGAACGCTGCTGAAATTAACACCAAACGCCGACTGAGCAAAACAATTAATTGCCAATGCAAACAGACAGCGAAAGAGAGAGGGAGAGAGAGAGAGAGAGAGCGAGCAAGAGAGAGAGGGAGACAGGCACACACACCCGCACACACTTATGGCCACATTATATCAATATGCAATTGGAATAATTCCAGTTAGATGCGGTTGGTTAACCCTTTTGGGTTCGGACTCGGCTCAATGCAAATGTCATTAAAATTGCATGCGTGTTGGCCAAATGCGGCTTAAATGCTGGCCAATTGGCCAAGAGCAAAGATGGCTGGGTGTGCGTGTGTGTGTGTGTGTGTGTGTGTGCGTGTGTTTGGTTTGCTTTGCTTTAGCTAAAATCGTAGCAAACTTTGCAGCGCAGCTCGTCCTCTCCCCATCCCCTCCCCACGCACTCTCACTGCGGCGCTCTTCCCGCTCTCTCTCTATCTCACACTGGTGCACGCTTTTCACTTTGCACTTAAGTCTGTCTGAAATACATATATATATGTATATATATAAACAACTTACCATAAAGAAAATGTCCACAATGGGGCAGCAGCCGCCGCGAAAAGCTTTGCAACAAAAGCAACAACAACACGAAAATTGCACCAAAAAAACAAAAAAAAAAATTAGTTTGGTGTTGTTGTTGTTGTTGTTGTTGCGGCCTTGGGCCTGGCCAGCGGCTTGTTGTGTTCGAGTTTAGTATGGAAACGGGTTTTCCTTGTTGTTGTTGTTGTTGTTGTTCTTTTCCAGAGATTTGCAATATCTTGGCGCTGTGGCAGTTGCAGGTGCTGCTGCTGCGGCTGTGTGTCTTGTGGACCGGTTGCACAGGAAGCTGCACAAACACACACACGCACGCACACACACACACACGCACACGCACAAAAAAAAAATTTATAGAGATTTCTTAAATGTTTGTTTGAATAGGCAAACAAAATTGACTTGAATTGCACTAGGTTTTTTTTTTTTTTAAATTTATTTTTAATATATTTTTAAATTTATTTAAAATTTTTTGAAATTTATTATTTATTTGTATTTTGTATTTGTGAATTTGTAGCAACTTTTAGTTATTTGCACCACGGGCAACAGTAAAAAAAAATTGATAAAAAATAGAAAATGAAATGGAAATCCGTTTGCACATAACTCGTATATATATATTCATATTCGCATGCATATCAGGCGATGTCGCTTAACGGTTTATTTGTTGTGCGTTATTTATGCCGCGCGTTGTTAACAGTACACACGCACACAGACGCGCACGTACACATTGTTACCTACACGCACACTGCTAACACTGGCACACACGCACGTACGCACACGCACACACAGACACAGACACACTGAGAGAACGATGGCACAGTGCGAGCGGGATAGAGCGATAGAGAGTGTCCGTTTGTTGCTTGCGCTGGGGCAACGACTGTTTGCTAACACGGCGGAACACGTACTAAAACTTGTTTCACGCGCTTCGCCATGTCCAACGCCAAACGTTGGCGGCAGCGACAGTCGACAGCGACAGCGCTGCCAGCGTTAACAGCCAACGACAGCAACGAATGGCACGCGCAGCGCATTGCAATACACCAACTGGAAAACTGTTCCCAGCGCCAAACTCTGTGGGACGCCACAGTCGCGTGCTGCTGCTTCTGCTGCTGCTGCTGCTGCTGCTGTCGCATTGTCGCTCTCCATGTGTGTACTAAAAATTGTACACGAAGCGTAACGATGCGACGCAGCAACGAAACGAGCGTACTAAGGCGAACAGGCGAACGGCCACGATTCCTTTAGAAATTCAGGTCGTTGTCTTCGTGGCCTCGTGTGCTCTTCTGCTCTCGTCGTGCTCTCGCACTCGGCTGTGCGCTGTCGGTGGCAGCGCCTTGTTTGCAGCCGTTGCGGCGTCTGTTAAGGATAACATACGCTGCGCTGGCCCTAACAGCGCCGAGACTTTATAAATATCAACAGCAAACGCTGGCAGGCTTAAGTGATATTATATACAAGCATAAATTAGCTCAGCAGCACACCCGCGTCTTTGCTCTTGATTGGTGGGCAGCAGATGCGACGGCAGCAGCCGCATTCCCAGCAGCCGGAAGCAAATGAAGTGACAGCAACAGCGGCTATTCTCCCTCCCCCTTCCACTCTTCTGATCCAACTCCACTGCTGGAAGTATAACTAGAGCAGACAAGGAAGGTGGCCATCGATGGTCGATCGCATGCTGCGAAAGTGTTATATGGGAATATGGGAATGGGAACAGCTACTGCAACCGGCACAGTGCAAGAGGGAAGGCGAGTGAGAACAGCTGACTCAAGCTGAGGTTCATTAGGGTCACTTGAACAGTTTCTTCTTTACAATTAAATGCAATTTAATTATGCAAATTTTCCATGCAATAAATTGTCATTAAGAGATACCTAAAAATAATAATGCAATAACTAAAAATAATATTGAAGCTAAAGTTTGAATCAGAATTTTAATGTTATTAGTATCTATTCGAATTTTTTCTTTATTTATTTTAAGCATAATTGATGTAGCGTTCATCTAAATTGTGATTGATGAGTGATCACTGTGATCAATCTGATTCCATTTTTGTCATAAACTGTGTTTCACTTTATCTCGCTGTGATTATTCACACTTTCTGTGATTTATCATAGCCCCACAGCTCTGAGCAGTTACCGCAATCCCTTATAGAAGTTCCCAACTGTTCCCATTGTAGCTGTGATCATTCACTGTTATCATTCACAGCCATCCCTTGGGTCGCAATCCATTTAGATCGATTCATATGAATTTCCAGAGTTACCAAAGCATCCAGAGTGTTTCTGTGATCGTATTCACTGTGATTCCCCGCGAGCTTTCACTGCCATCCCTAAGGTAGTGACTCGTTTAGAACGACTCATAAAACTTTACAGACTTGCAAAGTGGCCCAAGCTACTGTTCCCATTGTGTTCCGTGACCGTGACTCCCTGTGATCGTTCACACTTGAACATCGAAAAAAAAAAAAGAAATAAAATTGTTTCACTGGCCCAGTGACTGATTCACACAACGGTGACGCGGCCCGTGGAGAGACGCCCTCAAATCGGTTCGAGGAACGATTGACAATGCAACACGAGATCGTCATTGTTGTTGTTGTTGTTGTTGTTGCTGTTAAATTTACTGATTGTGAATGAGGTTAAAAATTTGAATAAAATGCGCATGCAAAAATTGGCACACTGTGCCCAGAGAGAAAGAGACGGCGACAGAGAGAGATATTATAATAAAACCTGAAGCGAGAATAAGAAAACGCAGCACAAAGAACGCAGGCAAACAATAACAAGAAGTGGGATGACGAAGAGTTGGTCGAGAAAGAGGCGTTGGAGGCGTAGCAGGGGCACACTGAAGAAGAGTCAGCAGCAGCAGCAGCAGCAATAACAATAACAATAACAACGGCAAACAGTTGCCGCCTCATAATTAAAACGCTTCGAGTGGCCCAGAATGCAGACTGAAATGAGCTTTCGGCTTCCACCTTCCAGCTTCCAGCCTCCGTGACTTCCAGTTAGTTAGACTGGAGACTGTCGTTCAGCTGGCTTCACCGTGTGCAAATTGTTTTCATGCCCAAATTGTTTGAGGGCCAACAGAAAATTTATGAGCAACGCCCCCCAAAAAGCGACGAGGGTCGCCCCACCAGATGCCCGTTCCATATGTGAATGCCGATGCGGCGTTGTGACAGACAAATGTCAATAGTATCAGAAGCAGCGCAGCAGCAGCGACGTTTCACAATGTTCCTATTCCCCCATTCCCACACACAACACACACACACACACACACACACACTATTCCCTGGGCCGACAGCAAGAGCTGAGCCGAAGCCGCCCATCAACAACAAATCAATGACGACGACACATGTTGGACATGCAGCAACAACAAGAACAACTTGAAAGAAACTGAAACTGAGTGGCAGACGGACGAGGCAACTGCCGCAGATTGAAATTGAGGCAGCAGCAGCAGCAGCAACAGCAGCAGCAGCAGCAGAAACAGCAACAATGAAAGCATTTAAGCATTTGGAAGCAATTACCACAGCAATGAAGCATTGAATGAATGGGAATGAATCCAGCAGAATGCACAGCACACGTGTGTGCCGTGTGTGTGCGTGTGTGTGTGTGTGTGTGTATGCTGGTGTGATCAGTCCAGCGCCTTAATAGGAATTTATGTGCATTTTTCCAGGGATTGGGATTACTTACTTAGCAGCCTAGCATTGACGAGCGACGAACGCGCAGACACAAAGAGACGAAGGTTGAAGCTGTCTTCGGCGGAAACACGAGACGCTTGCACTGCCAATGAGCCGAAACGATAAGCCAGCCGATAGAGTGAGGGAGAGGGAGAGGGAGAGTGAGAGGCGACGCTTAGTTGATGACAACGTTGCGTGGTGGCTGCTTCCGCGCGCGCTGTCACAACGGAAGCGCCAAAAGCCGCCAGCGACTGTCGCTTCCAATGAAACGTGTCTCTTTGGATCGTTCAAGAGAGAGAGAGCGAGCGAGAGAGAGAGAGATAGAGAATGATTGAGGGGGCGCACAGGCTAGCAGTGAGAGTGAGATGATCGTTAGCGTGTGCTCTAATTGCTGCACTTCAAAAATTTGTGAATGCACGCTTTCAACTAGAATAATCTATGCCCTCTAAATGGAATGTGCTAGGCGGGTATATACTTTTGAGTATGTATTATACATTTTGATATGTCTATATTAAAAATAATTGATTTGTATGTTTGTATAGAAAAAAATGCATATATAAAAATACAATTATATAAATAAATATAAAAGTACAGTTAATTGGTGAATAGAAATATATATGTATATACATACACACATGTGTACATACATATTGAACAATCAATGTTACATATACATATAAATAAACATATCTAAAAATCTATATTATATATTTATATCCATACTACAAATATTTAAATACTTCTAAACAAACGTTCTATCAATGCAAACTCCATTACACTCACTTATAGGGTATCACCAGCGTCTATCAGTTGTTCTCTAATGTGGTTTTTGGGCATATTTTACGATGCGGCGCTTCTGCGCTTGCTGCAGTTGTTGTTGTTGTTACTTTTTGTTTATGTTCTGCCTCTTTAACGGTATTATGATTGCCGTTGTTCTCGTCTACAGATGTTGTTATTGTTGTTGTTCTTGCTGTTGTGCTGTTGACAGCTGACGCAACAAGCGCCGCTGTAGATCAGCGTGCACAGTGGCACGAGAGCAATAAATCAGTGCATGCAAGCGTGCATGGCAGTAATAAAATTATGAAATTCTGAATATAAGTAAATAAATAAATTTTTTATGAAAAAGCATGTTTACTTTTTTTAAAAATTATTTTGCATAGTTAACTCAAGTATTTAGTCTACTTACCATTCTTGACCCACTGTACAAAATGTCAAATCCAAATTCCAAAAAAAAAAAGGAAAAAAAATCAAAAGAAGCAAGGGAACTAATCGGAAACGCTTTGCACTTCCGTTTTTTCTTGAGATTTTTGGTTTGTTTTTGTTTTATTTTTCTCAATTCATTCTTATTTTTTCGACACATTTACTCTAACTTGGAGTGGTTTGACTTACATGTTGGCAATGTAACTGAGGGGCGCCTATTTATGTATAAATGTTTTTATTTATTAGATTTTATTCTTAAGTAAAATTTATTACCATTTAATTCTTTTTATTTAGTATGTATTTTCTTCTTTAAAATTTTTTAATACTTTTTATTTACTATATATTTATTAATACAAATTTCTTATACTTTTCATTTGCTATATTTATATTTTCATTTTTTTCCTAATTATTGTTTTTTTTTATTAAAATTTATTAATTAACTTTTATTTTTTTTTTTTTATTAACCATTATAAATAATATTTTTTCTTTTTTAAATAAGGTAATTTATTTTATATTCAAATTTTATATAATATAATTTTTTATTTCTATATATCATTAAAATTTTATCTATTCTTTTTTATTTATTAATATTTTTTTGTATAAATTATTAATTACATTTTTTCTTTATATATTCAAATTTTTTATAACCTAATTTAAAATAATTTTTTTTATAATATTTTTAATTAATTTTATAAACTGTATTATTATTTTTATTTTATTTATTTATATTTTTTTTATTACAATTTTCATTTTATTTACTTATTTTTTTAAGCGTATCTCGATCTCTGCTCGAGCAAACTTTTTCCTTCACTTTATTAAAAAAAAAAAAAAATGTTTTTTGTTTACTTCGCGCATTTCAATAGAAAATTTTCAAATATTTTAGTTCCTGTCGTCATTTGTGTGAGTGTATATGTGTGTGTGTGTGTGTGTGTGTGTGTTTATGTTTTAGCGCCTTTCCTGACACTTGTGTATGTGCGCCTGTATGTGTGTGTGTGTGTGTGTATGCATATAGGGATTTATATTTGTATTTGTATTTCCATTTGTTTCATTGTTTTGTTTTTGTATTGTTGTTGTGTTTTTTTCTTCTTCGTTGTTGTTTCTGTTTCTGTTATTCCTTGTGTGCATAAAACGCGATTTTGCTTTTGTCGCTTTCTTGTTGTTTTTGTTTCAAATTGAGTTTCGCTGTTGATACTTTCATTTAGCTCCGGCCACAGACACGTAACCGCCCCCCTGCCCACTCACCACGCCCCAAGCACTCGACAGGGCTACGGCCGTAATGCTGATGCTACCAATTTCAGTTGCTTGCGAGCTGCTTGGATAATAAGTAAATGCTGTTATTATAAATATGTGAGGGTGTCTACATGTGTGTGCATGTGTGCGTGCGTGTGTGTGTGTAAATGTTGTTGTTAAGGGACTTGATGAGCGCTTCCTTTTCCGCCAGAGCCAGGCCAATTATAAAGCTGTTCAAGCCGTTCGAGCGCAAAGCATTTGCTTTCGTAGTGCGCCAAGAAATACAGCTAAAATATCAATACAGAAAACTTTAACATCATTATCATTGTCATTATCATCAGGCAACATCATTTGGTATTATTACTATGGCTGCCATTGCCACTGCCACTGCCGCTGTCTCTGCCTCTGCCTCTGCCTCTGCCGCTGCCTCTGCTGCTGCCTCTGCCACTGCCTCTGCTGCTGCCTCTGCCTCTGCTGCTGTTGTCATTGTTATTATTGTTGGAGGGGCACACGTCAATAATTGCGCTCGAAAATAAGTTAAGGAAAACACAATCAAGCTGAAGAGAGCGCGACCCGTTTCTGGCACAGAAAGACAGACGGATGGACAGAGAGAGAGAAAGAGAGAGAGAGAGAGACGAACGGACAGACAGACGGTGTAGTCAAGCGTAGCTTGGTAGGAGCTCAAGGAGCTTCAACTGAGTGCCCTACAAGTTCTCTATCTCGCTTACGCCCTCTCTCTCTCTCTCTCTCTCTCTCCCACTCACCCACTCTCTCGCTCTGTCACTCTCTTTGCCTTTTCCATTTGCTCGCGTTTAATGTGAAAATCATGCAATGAACCAAATTCAAACGGAAATGATTCACACTCCAGCTGCAATGCTCGCATGTACTACTCAAGTGGGGGAGTCATCTTCATCATCATCTTCATCATCATCATCATCATCGGGTGGAAGCATCTTTAGCCAGCAATTGAAATTGCGTTTACGTACAATTGTTAC
Organism: Drosophila navojoa; assembly: GCF_054131105.1. NCBI lineage: Eukaryota > Metazoa > Arthropoda > Insecta > Diptera > Drosophilidae > Drosophila > Drosophila navojoa. The sequence continues at coordinate 6,441,739 of NC_142895.1, read as the reverse complement.
AGTAAGAATAACACCATTTGAAACAACAACAGCAGCGCCTACTTGAACCGTATCGAAAGAGACGTGGGTGACGTGGGTGACGTGGGAGACGGTGGTGTAGGGGTTACCTACACGACGAAAAACAGCCCCGAACACATGTAAAAACATATTGCGAGCATTGTCAACGCAAATATTTCACTTCCTGCCTTCGATTTGCGGCCCTCCGCTTTTCGCTCTCCAATACATCTACATACATACATACATACATACATTGTACATGTATGTATGTGTATGTATGTTTGATTTTCTGCTTATCTTTCACATTTCGCCTTGTTCGTGTTCTTTTTCTTTTCATTTGGAGTTCAAAGTTCAAGGCTTTTCACGTTTAATTAGGCATGGACAGGTAAGGGATACAGGCATTTAAATTACAGAACTCAATGCGAACCATGCGATGTGAACAGAGAGCGAAAGAGCTTCCTAAAGCAAAGCGTCGAGTTCTGTCTGAGTAATTCTATCGAATTGCCTTTTGGGGCGATTTTCATAAAGTCGTGATTCTATATCAAAAGAGGAAGAGAGAAAGAGAGTGGGAAAGAGATGATGGAAGGAAAGATGTAGAGAGAGAAAGAGAGAGAGAGAGAGACAGAGAGACAGATAAAGTGATGTATACAAAATAAAAGAGAGAGAGATATGCATCAGAGAGAGAGAAAGAAAGAAGAGATAAAGATAGAGATAGAGATAGAGATAGAGATAGAGATAGAGATAGAGATAGAGATAGAGATAGAGATAGAGATAGAGATAGAGATAGAGATAGAGATAGAGATAGAGATAGAGATAGAGATAGAGATAGAGATAGAGATAGAGATAGAGATAGAGATAGAGATAGAGATAGAGATAGAGATAGAGATAGAGATAGAGATAGAGATAGAGATAGAGATAGAGATAGAGATAGAGATAGAGATAGAGATAGAGATAGAGATAGAGATAGAAATAGAGATAGAGAAAAAGTATTACATATAAAAGGCCAGAGAGAGAGCGAGAGAAGGAAACGAAAGAGGAGGGAGATAGAGATAGAGATAACAAAAGATAGAGTTGGAGACATAAAGGGAGACAAATATAGATAGAGATGTATAGAGATAGAGGGAAAGAGAGAGATCGATAGAAGCCCTTTTGTGACAGATGAAGGAAGAGCTGAAGAGAGATTGACAGATAGAGAAAGCAAAAGAGAAAGATAGAGTGATAGATAGACAGATACAGAAAGGCAGAGAGAGATAGAGGCAGGCAGTGACACAAATAGACAAGAAGAAGGAGTGTGACAGATAGTTAGAGTGATAGACAGTCAGATAGAGAAAGGGGGAGAGAGATAAAGGCAGGCAGGGACACAAATAGAGAGAGATAGAGAGAAAGAGTGAAAGAGCGAAAGACTTGAGTGAGGACATATCTTATTCTAGGCAGTGTGTTAGCCATATGACAGTCCCACTGCTTATGCATCATCATTATGTAATATTTTAGAGATATCTTACCTATCTATATATTGTACATATATCTTACACAAATACTACCTATCTATCTCAGGCACCTATCTATCTATCTATCTTTCTATTCTATTCCATTGTCTATGCTTCCAATCGATTTGCCATCAATTCCCATTCAAAAAAAAACTTTGAGCATTCTTAGCATACAACTGTAATTGAGCTGAGAAATTGTTTGGCTCAACTGCAGTGTCAGCCGCATTGTCAGGCTCTGATATATTTATAATTAATTGAAAATTCACATTTTTCGCATCTTGCTTCGCAGAGCTTTAATTTCATTTCAGCTTGCAGCGAGCCCTGCCTGGAGCACGCTCTGAAGTGCCTCGCAGCGACTCGCAACTTGCAACTTGCAAGAAATGCCATTTGCAATATTTCAATTGCATTTCAATTCATTTGAGTGTCTCTCCCTCTCTCTCTCTGTTTTTGTGTATGTGTGTGTGCTGTAAATCTATTTTCTTTCAGTTTTCGCACAGCACATTTAGCCCATTTTCCACTTGGCAGCCAAATGAAATTCGAGCTGCCGAAGCTGAGGGTTGCCAGCTGCGCCCCAGCGACAACTCTACTCTACTCTAACACACACACACACCCACACACGCACACACACACACGCATGCAATGATTCAATTCAACTTCAAATTTGCAAAGCAAAGACTTATTGCATTGCTTGAAATCAAACTGCAAATTCGTTTATTCCTATCAATTTCACAAAAATCATATCCTTTGACTCCTCATATACGAATCATAATAATTATTATCGTTGACTTCTTTTTACGAAAGGGAAATTAATATATTGGTTTGTTTTTTTTTTTTTTTTCAGACCTTTGATTAGCCTCAAGATAATAGATAGATAGATCGAAGGCATGGAAAATGGATCTGGCAGCACTTGGGCCTCGAATGAGTATTCTGCAGTCAGTAATGCCCGTTCTTATACATCATATTTATTATTAATATTATGATACGCTTCTTTCATGGAAAATTAGTATACTTTATGAAAGAACCTTTCGATTTCTAGTTTTCCTTAAACCAGACCTCAGGAGCTTACCTCATTTACTCCGCATCTAGTTGGCCTTGAGAAGTAATTCCAGCTCCCGAGCCACCTTAGTGCTGATGAAACGAAAATATAGTCTGAATAATTATAGGCCTCAAGCCGTAAACATATCAAAATATAAGTTTTTTTTTTTCAAAAAATTAAAAGCAAAAGTAAATCATCAAAAAGAATATTTTTTTTTCCTTTTAAGGCGTATATATAATTTTATGTTAGTGTACTAAAATATATTAAACAAGAGATTGCAAGATGAATACAGGTAATATGAGGTTAATCGAAGCCAAAGTTTGTAACGAAGCGAAATATGAGTACGTGAAGTTGCCACGCCTCAAGGTAACTAGATTGGGCGTACCTTTGGCCAAACGTCCAACTGGCTTCGTGACGCTGCAATTGTTCCAACAGAGCATTAGGGATCAGGCCCGTCTCTATGAATTGCTCGTAAGTAATGTCTAGGAGTCCGCAATCCCCCCGCAGTCCCCAACTAATGTGATGTGCACCTCTAACACCTCATTCAACAGAAGGAGCGTCTCCGGAATATGGTCTCTGTTGGCACACAGACCGACAGCAAATTGGTTCTGTTGTGGAATCAAAGGATGTTGACTACTTTGCACTACTTGATGCCGTCGCTTGAAGAGCAGTCCTACAACTATATCGATAAATATTTTAACCGCAAGACCAGTAAAATTATACACATTGTGCTCATCGCCCTAATCACGATGATCAACATTTGTGTGCTCGTCGGCTTGTATGAAAGGACCAAGCACCATTTGTATTAAATTCTAGTTAGTTCTCAGTTAGACCACGATGCTAGCTGCTTAATGTTCAATAAACAAATTTTTATGTTTTCATATATAACAAATATTACTGTGCTTGTCATTGCCATTATCATTATCATTGTCATTGCCACTGGCTATTGGCATTGTTGTTGTCATAAGCTATTGTAGTTATTGCTATCATTAGTTATTGTCATTGGCTAATGCCGTTGGCTAAAGTCATTGTTATCAGGCATTGTCATTGTTATTATCATTGCCATTGCCACTGGCCATTTCAATGGGCTTTGCCATTGTCTATTTTCATTGTTTTAAAGTATTACTGTCGTTAGTCATTGGTTATTGTTCATTTGGCATTATTCATTTGTCATTGGTCATTGATCATTGATCATTGTTCATTTGTCATATGTCATTAGCCATTGGTCATTGATCATTGGCCATTGGTCATTGATCATTGGCCATTGGTCATTAATCATTGGGCATTGTTCATTAGTCATTGATCATTGATCATTGTTCATTTGTCATTTGTCATTAGCCATTGGTCCTTGATCATTGGCCTTTGGTCATTGATCATTGGCCATTGGTCATTAATCATTGGCCATTGGTCATTAATCATTGGCCATTGGTCATTGATCATTGGGCATAGGTCATTGATCATCGGACATTGTTCATTAGTCATTGGTCATTGATAATTGGGCATAGGTCATTGATCATCGGACATTGTTCATTAGTCATTGGCCATTGATCATTGGAAATCGTTAATTAGTCATTGGTGATTGACCATTGATCATTGTTCATTAGTCATTATTCATTAGCCATTGGTCATATATCAGTAGCCAATGTTTATTAATCTTTGGTCATCGATCGTTGAGAATTGTTCATTAGTCATTAGTCGTTGGTCATTACCATTGTTCATTGATCATTGTTTCATAGCTATTGATCATTGGGCATTATTCATTCATCATTAGTAATTGGTAATTAATCATTGTTCTTTAGCCATTGCTCATTGATCAGTGGGCATTGTTTCTAAGTCCTTGGTCATAGATCATTGAGAATTGTTCATTAGTCATTTTTCATTGGTCATTGGTTATTACCATTTTTCAGTGATCAATCGCTAATGACCAATGATTAATGAGCAATGCCCAATGGCTATGAAACAATGAATAATGTTGAATGCTCATAGTCATTGGCCATTGGGCATTGTTCATTAATCATTGGTTATTGGTGATTGATCATTGTTCATTGGTCATAGCTCATTCGTCATTGCTCATTGATGCTATGACATTGTTTATTGGTCTCTGGTCATTGATCATTAGGCTTTATACATTAGCCATTGGTCATTGGTCATTGTTCATTGTTCATTGTCATTTAGTTTGCCATTCCATTAGCAATCCAAATTGTTTTTTCAATTCCAGCTCTTAGTTAGGCTACGATGCCAGCTTAATATTAAATAAATATGCATATACAATGTATATTTCTATGCCAATTGTGGGGTAGTATATATGTATGTATGTATAAAGCTTAAGCCATTCAGATTCCTTAACTCCCTCTCCGTGTCTGTCTCCCTCTCTCCCTCTCTCCCTGTTGCTGTTTCACTTTCTCCACAGACATTGTCATGCACATGGACAGAGTGTGGACAGTTGTTGACATGTTGGCGCTCGAAACTGTTGCATTCTTCACCATCTTTGTGTGTGTGTGTGTGTGTGTGTGTGTGTGTGTGTAAGCCACTGTCTATGTCTATGTGTGTGTTGCTTGGTTGGTGTGTTGCCTTTTCCGGTCTTTGACATTTACAACAGTTCGCTATGACAGCGTCAGGGGGTTAGGGTAACAACGGGGCAGCTGCTGGCTGGAGCTGTTAGTCATAGTGGGTAGCCAGAAGGGTGAGACGGACGCCCACACATACACGCACACCGAGACAGACACGCACACACACACACACACACACTAGTGTGTTTAGTATAACCATAATGGCGTCATAAAGATGATATCATAATTTCCTACTTTGCTTTTCTTTATTTTCTTTGCTTTTCTTTTCTTTTCGTTTTTTTTTCTCTGGTTTTTTGTTTTTGTTTTTGTTGCCGTTTTGTTCCGCTCTCTCATTTTCCTGTTGCACACTTTGACGCTGCGACGCGTCCACTATTTGCCTTCAGTCGGGCTTTTCGTTTAGTTTTTCCCTTTGCTTTATAATTTTTCGCTCGCTTTTGCCTCGTTTTGTCAAGCATTTGAATTGTGGCGTCAATATTTGTCAGCCCAGCCCAGAAAGTCGCTACCGTAAGCCGAGCTCCACTCTCCCTCTCTCTCTCCCTGTCTCTCTCTGCCTCTCTCACTCCTTCTAATGGCGTACGTCAGCAAATTGTTCCAGGAAATTGAGCGAGCTGCACTTCAAGTGAATTCCACTGGCAAATGCGACGCCATAAAAATGTGAATAAATTTAATACCATCAAGTCAGATATATATGTATACATAGTATAGAAATATATATACATATATATTGTATATATAATATAAAAATATATATAAATAAAAGCAAACGCCAACTAGAAAACGGCGCGTGCCAATCCGCTGCATTTTAGGCCGGAAATACGTTGGGGGCAGCTCCCGCTGCTGCAATGCAGCACTGCAATTCAAATGAAAGCAAAAGGGCTGCCCCCACGGAGCCAGAATCTATTTAAAGCACTCGACCCAAGTAGGGAGCGCTGGCCATGAGAAGCGCCGAGAAGAGTGCGATTTTTCGTCGTTTTTTTTTGGGGGGGGGGGGGGGGGGGGGGGGGGGGGAACAATAAAAGCTATGACGGCAACTATATACACACATATATGCTTATGTATGTGTGGGACGTATACGTATGGCGGGCCTATGCTGAAAGCAGCCTAGCCGGACTGTTTCAAGTTGTAGCAATCGATAGTTTGTAGGTTAAAGATATATCGATTTTCTCATTGTTCACGAAATTCGATTTGATTTCGATTTCTTTCTAGTCTTCATCTTAAACTACGAGCCTCCATTCTAATCTTAATTCCAGACCTTATCTTAATCAAATAAGGGTCTCAGTTTAATCGATAGTTATATGCGATAGAACTCGATTTTATTAATTCAGTAACATAAATCGATAGTTAGCTATGCATATAATTGACTTATAAATAACTGTAATCGATTATTTCTATAGATTATACCAACAACTATACGATAGTGATAGTGAGCTAGCAAAATAATTTGGCATATATCGATTGCCCGTTTGCTATAGAAATAATGTTGACAAGCTTAACAGAATCGATTACAAATGATTTCATGGTTCCATAGCTAACAATCGATAATCGATACATGCTTCCTAGAGCTCTCTTTTGGTGAGTAACCATCTATAGTTGCTATCGATAATTTACAGCTGGTAATAGTAATCGTCACTCTCTTTTGGTGAGCTATCATCTATAGTTGTTATCGATAATTTCCAGTTGACAATAGTAATCGGCGATAGCTATTATGGATGGCCCAGACAGAGGCACATACCTGGGATTTTCATAGCCTTCGTTGATTTTACAAAAGTTTATCGATAGATCCTACAATCGATAGGTCGAATCAACAATTGCAGATCCTTTCCTATTAACTGAAGAGCTCATTTATGCCATATGCAACAGCTTCATTTGAGCTTCAATGAGTTTTGTAATTAAAAATGCGTAAAGTTCTCTAGTGCTCCAATCGAATGCCCGATGAGTTTAGGCGTCTCTATACTCCTCGCACTGACGTCGGCCCATATCGCTCATTAACCGCGTTCACAGCTGTCTTAATGAAAATTCATGAAATGAATTAAGCATTTTTTTATGACGCCTTCGCCTTAATGGCTTTTCGTGCGGCCACGAAGACATCGCCGCTTCGTGTTCCGTGCTTCGCGCCCGAGCGATGGGGGGCTTGTGGGGGAGGTGCGCTGGGTGTGTGTGTGTCGTACCGCAGCTCTGACCAAGTTCATAAAATTTTATTTGCATTTCAATTCATTTGGTTGTTGTCTTTTATATTTTATTTAGATCATTCTTCGACAGAGAATTGACATGAAATCAGTTTAGGACAACTTCTATAAGCTAAACTCAAAACTTAAGTGCATCAAAGGAAAACTTGTGCCCCACAAACCAAAAAATAAAAACACTAATTGCACGTAAATCGTCATCTAAACTCACTAGCAGGATGCCCTACTACTGAATCAACTGAGGTTTTCTATAGAAACTGAGATTTGACCCCATAAATACAATCCAAGGAGAATATATAGATATGTTTTAATATGAATTGAGGCTTTTCCAATACTGAACTACAGCCATACATCACACCCATGTATATATGTATAAATACTTATCCAAATTTTCACCCAAGTTGTCTGTCTGAAGTACAACAGAATGTATAGATATATAAACGAAGACTTGAATTTACAGTTACATAAACGATTATTCTATTGTATATATTGTCTGATAGGGGAATGTCCTGTCCATATGTATACCCTCTATGTTTCCTGCCTGAAGTGTAACAGAACTAAGATTTTCCCCTTACATTAACTGATTGAAAAGCTATATTAACCAAAAATTTCGATTATACGGCGGAATGCCCTAACCATAATTAAATAAACTTATATATAATAAAATACTAAAATGTACGAACTATAGCCTAAAGTCTACCTTTAACTATACGTATACATATACCCCTACCTATATCAACTAAAATTTTGCATCTACACTAACCGCCAAAAGGATTCGTGTGTATATGAACCAGGGTCCTCTACTCAATATAGTTAATGAAATATCCAACAACTTCGACCCAGATGCCAACGTTGTTGACGAGCCCAAATGTGAGGCCCGCCATCAGCAGTATGAAGTGTAGCTTCTGCGCCAAACGCGCACCTTTGCGATATTTGTGCTTCCTTCTGGTGGATTGCATCAGTTCCTGCAGCCAAAGGATCTCGGCGCGTGGATCTGTTTGGGTGCGCTTCGTTTTCGGCCCGTTGTCCATCAACTTTGATCGATTGATTGTTGCGATTTCGATTAATATGCATATCGATTGTCCGCAGAACAATGCAATCAATACTCACGCGTTTCTTTTCCTTCTTGCGCTTGTTTCGAACCATCAGGGCGGTCATCGGACGCCTGCGTTTAATTGGCCTTGGCATGGGCTCCTCCACTGCAAGAGATACTTTTCGAGTAAACCGTATAGATGCTTTCGCTGGCCTTCTTACCTAACAACGCATCCCGACAAGATGATAGGAATAATACGACTGTACGCCACACTTTCGATACTTTTGTATATATCATATTTGCAATTTACTCTTTTTACATTAAAAAAATTGATTTAATGCTGACTGAAAGCTGTACTAATACAGTCTGAATACTACGATATGATCCTTACGATATTCCTCCTTTGACGTTTGAGCAGTTGAAGTAGAATTCACATGCCAACTGAGATCGGTGAAGTAAAACTAGTTTTAATATATTTGTTATTCATTTCATTGGTTTATTGGAATACTAGACTAAAATAGGACTAAGCAAGTTGGAGCACTGCAGTCGGGCGTTATCGACTGCAGGATACTCATCCGGATCCCTCTGCAGACTTGCCACGTCCCCAATTAATTGAGGATTTCTGCGTTAATTTAGCTGTTAAATTTTCTGTTTCAAGCTCTAAAAATATAAAAGTCGAGTCTTACCCATTCAGTCACTCCCTCAATGGGCTTATGTATATCCACCATATCTTTTTGAACTTCTGAGCTCAAGCGGAGTTTACATTCCCGATTTCAGCTCACTCCAGCACTTCAACTACCGGAAAGTGAATTTTCCGATTGGCCACGCTCCTAGTGAGAGGAATGGAAAAATCTTGACAGTTTGCAATTTAAGCATATACACGAGTATATGCCCTAAATTCCAAGTCTCTAGCAATGATTTGCACTGCTACGAACAGCGTTTGGCTTCAGAGTGGGGAAGTAGTGGGAGAGTTTTTTTTAGTGGTTAACCGGAAAATGTAATTCGTCAAAAGCCAAGCCGAGTGACGTTCTGATTGACGTTGCATAAAGCTGCTCTACTAGCGTGTGGTTAGAAAAGTGAGGCATCAAGCTCAGCCAGAGCTGCCAAGCACAGATGATGCATATTTCCAATATATGAGTGCTCTCCGCATTGTGTCAAAAATTTAAGCTAATTACAGCAGTTCGCCACAGGAATCAAGGTATCTGCTTACTGAACAGATTGTGGCTTGGTTTCCCTTCAGTGTGTCGGCGTTGCGCAGCTCACACACACCAGAATTTGATACTTGATTTGATATTATTATTATATAAAATACATATTTCCATATGAACGACAGACTTTAATTAGACTCGACTCTAGTTTCTGACGTTCTTTCATAGCCCAAATAGTCAGGAGCAGCTAGATTACATTAAAGACCGAGAGGAAGAGCAAGAAACAGAGAGAGAGAGAGAGAGAGAGGGGGAAGTTAAGATTAGGTCTCTTAATACACAACATATATGTACAGCCATATATGAACTTTATGGCCTTGGCGTCGAGTTCATAAATGCATTACGGTAGCAATTGTCATGCCATTAGCTTTATTGACAATTTGTAGTTGGAGGCCCGTTAAGTTCCGTGGATATTAGAAAGTTTGCCTGCATGTGATTTGCTTGCCATTTTTTTGTAGTCTCGTCTCCAACAGCTGTTTGTGTCCTGCTTTCGTCTGGTCGTAAATTTAATGATGTTTTTATACCCTGAACCCATTGAAAATGCAAACTCAGGGTATGCTGGGTTTTGGGAGTGTGTATGTGACAGACGAAAGGAGGTGAAGTAGTTTATGGAAAGTGAATATATTTTAGATTAAGGCGAGTATAAGTTGATCTAGCCCTGAATGATTGAGTGTCTGTACGTCTTTCTAGCTGTTTGTCCGTATTTCTGCTCGTTCTTCTATCCGTTCGTCCGTAGGTTTGTCTTTCCGTTCATCTGCGCGTCTTTCATATAATAATTAAATATATATTTTGAATGAAAACAACGATCGAGTTGATTTAGCCCTAAATGTCGTATTATCTCGCTTTTCGTTCTCCTCGTCCGTCAGTCCGTTCGTCCGTTCGTTCTTCCTTATATTCACCCGTCCGTACGTCTGTCTTTTCGTCCTTCTGTTCATCTGCATGTTCTTCATTCTGTACGTTCGTCTTTTCGGTTTTCCATATGCCTGTCCGTACGTTCGTCCGTTTGTCCGTCCGTCCTTCCGTAATTCCCACCATCTGTTCATTTGTATGTTTTCCTTCTGCCTGTCCGTCCATCTGCTTGCCCGTTCTGCTTGCCCTTTCTGCTGTCCGTTCGTCCGTCTTTTGGCTTCTATCCGTCCGTTCGGCGATCTCTCCGTCCTTACGTCCGTCTGAGTGCCTGTCTGGCGATCCATCAACTCGTCCGTCTAGCGGTCGGCCTTTCCCTTTTCCCTTCGCTTGCCTGTTAGTCCTTCTGTCCATTCCGTCCGTCTGCTCATCTTGTCCGTTTTTCTGTGTGTCTGTCCTCCGTCCGTCCTTGCCTATTCGTCCGTTTGCATTGTATAGAAGTATATCCACTCTATGGGCATTGCCACTCTTCACCAAGTGCAGGGTATCTAGCGGTCGTGCACGCCCGCCTAGAGCACTCGTGCTTGTACTTCCTTTGTTCTGTTATTGTTTTTGTTTTTGTTTTTTTTTTTTTGCGCATCTTCGTTCGCTAAGCCACTTGGCGTCTAATGAAGGCGTTGATGAGACGTTGGCGCTAGCTAGCTGCGTCTGCGTTGACGTCGCCGCCGACGTCGGCGTCGGTGGCGGCCTGCAAGTGTGTCTAACGTTCTAGAAATAACATTTGTTGGTAATAAATTCCAAAGATAATACACCCACTGGCTCTATGCTGCTGCTGCTGCTGCTCCTGCTGCTCCTGCTGCTGTTGTGCCACAGCTGCCTCATGCCCCATGCCCCATGCCCCATGCCCCATGCTCCATGCCGCATGCCAGACAGTAAAGGCGGCCGCCGCCATAACTCGACTCAGCTATTTATTGCAGCAGCCAAGCGGCATCAGTTGCCAACTTGCTTGGGCCATGTTAGCTGTTTCGCGTTGTTGTTGTTGTTGTTGTTGTTGTTGCCTGGCACTAAGCTAAGCGCAAATATAAATTTGCACACACACACACGCATACAGAGTCATACACACACGCACATTGAAATATTACACCTGCAATTGGCGTGGCTGAGAGGCGTTTTTCACGCCCACACACAATAACACAAATAAACACCCCAACACAGACACACACACACACACACACACACGCGCACATTTCGTGTTGTTAATGAGCCTATGTGTATCTCTCTCTCTCTCTCTCTCACACACACCCACATATAATGATGCGTTTATTAATGCCAGTCATAGTCTTTATTAACAAGATGAGCGCCCATCTAAACTAATTTTGGGTTTTTTAATTATCAAACATCATCTTGAGTTTCTTCATTCAATTATTTCCAGATGGGATTTACCTAGTTGAGGCGGCTATATGAGCCAAACACATTCGCTTTGAAACATTCGCGCTGATTTGGTTAAGGAGTTAAGGACTGTCTATGTGGCTGATGCTGATTTTGATTGAATATATCGTATGGATAGAATATATCGTATCGGACGGATAAACTCTGCGGTAGGCGAACAGACGGATGGACGGAGAGAGCAACGAGTGGACGTAGAGAAATTCGCTCGAGCATTTGGGGGCATTGAATAAAGCCTATTTACTTAATTTAGCAAAAAGATTTTTTCAGTATTTCTAAACATTATTATAATAGTAAAATTTAAGGTTTTCTTTATTATTATATTATTTTCTTCTATTAATATATGTATATATATTTCTATTAATTTATCTAGTGTTTTATATTATATATGTTTAAAAACTTGCATGAATTAAAAAAAAAAGTTTTCTGTCTAGCTAACTATCTATCTAACTATCTAACTATCTATTTATCTATATATGTATATCATATATCTATATATCCATCCATCGATCTATCTATCTAACTATTTATTTATCTATCTATCTATCTAACTGTCTATCCATATGTATATATATATGTATATCCATCCATATCTATCTATCTATCCATCTATCTATCTACCTATCTATCTACCTATCTATCTATCTATCTATCTATCTATCTATCTATCTATATCTATCTATCTATCTATCTATCTGCCTCTCTATCCATCTATCTATCTATCTATGTATCTATCTATATATCTATCTATATCTCTATCTATCTATCTATCTATACATTTGTCTATCTATCCGTCTGTCTATCTATCCACCCATTAAAATACCTATTCCCAACTATTTGATATTTTAATAAACCTATAGGTCATTCATAGACTTCTATTTGCCCAAGCAGCGATGCCTGTTTAGAGCATTAAATTTTCGTCACGCCTAGCGCAGACAATGCTCCAAGTGTCTTGTTCTGCCGTCTCACCCTTTCCACACGCACCCCCTCTCCCCCTTGCCAAGCTCATGCTAAGCTTTTGGTTTCGTTGTTTTTGGCGCTTTCTTCTACAACATTTGCCACTTACTCATAAGCAAATGGGCTGAAGTGCGGGACGACCGAGGGGGGCAGGGCAGGGGGTGTATATGTGTGACGCGTGTAGGCATGTGGCCTATGGAATGGGCACATGTTGCTTCATTTTAACACATAGCAGCCGGAGGAAGGAGGTAGGTTAGGGGCGGCAGTGGGATGCTCGTTGGCGCATGGGGCGTGTCATTAGGTTACATACATTCCTGTAATTACAATTCACCGAGGAGCCCACAATGCGCCATATGAGCCGCAAGTCGAAAGCCGAGAGCCGAGGCGACTGAGCCAGGTCTTTTAATACGAGTATGCAAATCCAAAGAGTGGGTGACAGTGCTGCGGAGGGGGCGGGGGCTGGCTGCTGCTGCTGCTGCTGCTGGGTCATCGATGGCAAAGTTCACAGTCGTATGTAGATTGTCTCCGGCGTGAGTGTGTGTGTGTGTGTGTGTGAGGAGAACAAAAAAAAGCCGTTCACCTTTTTGCCAAGCAACAACAAAATTATGTCATAAAATGTTTTTGCGTTCGCTGCTAATGTCGAGAGCCAGCCAGAGGGGCCCCTGGCGGGGCAGGGGCCGCTGCAAGGTGGAGGGATGGGGAGAGAGGGAGAGAGCTTGCCACAAAATGCCGCATTAAAATCACAAAATACAAATACAATATGCAGAGGCTACACACACTCTGCGGCCGACTCCTGCTCCAGCGCTGGCAAAGCCCATAAGCGACCATAACCACTCCAGGCCACGCCCACTGAGCACAGCAGCAGCAGCAACTTTTATGTTTATGAAAAATTACGTGAAAGCACCGGCACAGTGGGCGCTCAAATGGCAGGGGCGTGCCAGTGCGCCAGCCAAGTGACTAACTTTTCAAAGTTGCCAACGATAAAAGGCGCTACAAATTTCGATATGGAATATTTCCCGTTATTATCCATAAGGGCAGCTGCTTTTGCCTCCCCCCTCGCGAAACCCAAGCTCCAAAAAACAAAAGAAAAAAAAATCGCAGCTCGATTGCCCCGAGACCCATTTGCATGCAGACAAAAGTCGGTGTCTGAAGTCTCCGTGGCCAGGAGATGTGCAAACGAAATGGAGCATCTGGAGCACCAATGGGGCCACACGGCTCAGCGCAGATCCATTGAGCATTGAGCTGCTGCTTAGCTGATCTCAATTTGCGGCCAAATCAATGAGCTGTTCACATCAGGACGGTTAAGCATATTGGATATTAGCTTTTCCTTATGCATAACTGACTTTACCAAGAGAATGAGAATTGCATAGAAAGGCTCTGTAGGAATAGCATTCTCTGCTGCTTACTCGATTGAGCTATTGACAAACAACTTGAGGGCTTCAAAAGGGAAATTGTTGATGATCTGCTGAAGCAATATGGATGACCGACTGGTATATACCCTGTCAACCTACATGAATACTTTATAGATCATTCTAATAGATCGTTTTTATTATTTAAGATCTACATTTATCTCTTATTACATAAAGTCAGATTTTGCATATATGTAAATTCCATTTCATGTGGATGAGAACTGCATAGAAACTGCGCAGTTAAGAGCTGTCAGCGCAGCTCACTCAGCTTGACCATGCACAGAGAACTTTTTGGGCTTATAAAGGCTATTCAAGACAATATTTTCTGCCGACTAGCACATACCCTGTAATAATGAAAAAGCCCTTGGCTTAAACTATATAATTAAACTAACGAGCTAGCCTAGCCAACTCTTCCGCTTCGACTCGATTCACTAAGAAATCTCTTGGTTTTGCAATCAAAGGAAGAGCTTTATGACAATTCATAAACAACTTCAGGGCCATTGCTTGTGTGGCAATGTCCGCTGTCCGCTGTCGACTGGCACATACCCTGTATTCATAAAACTAGACGCCCACACATCCGCCATTATTAATACGGCTTTCAAACAAGTCGTTACCATTGATTAAGATGTACAAATATCTAACTATATAAGACATTTGACGCAATTAAAACTCAACCGTTTCCATACTTATGTGATTAAAAACCCATAAATTTTACTGCCCGGCTTATATTTATGATCGAGTTTTATGGCCCACTTCCTATACGCTAAATATATAATTTTACGATGCGATCACCGAAAAACCTAAAACAAAATGAAACAAATGCACAGAAGTAAAAGTCGAGGGTAGACTTTACGACATTTCCGGTCATGCAGTTTACGGCAATGCAAAGGTCGAGCAGATAGAGATATATGTATATATTTATGATGTAGTTCTAGATGGATCTATAGATCTATATGAGTAAATGTTTTTGATTTAGAGTATATGGATATGCCTTATATATGTGTTATATATATGTATATTTATTTAGTTAATGTTTAATCGTGGTATTACTATGAGAATTGCTGTTTCCATAACCCCATGTATGCTGTACCGCCCCGAAACTATTCCGCTCTATACACTTCATATCATTAAAATTTATTTTTAGCCCTTCTGTGGTTGGTTTAATCAACATTTTTATGGGATTCTGTCAGCTTTGCAGCCATAGCTCTTAATTGGGGAGCGTATACCTTTGCATCATTTGAAATTCTGTTAGAGTTTAGATTTCAGTTTTACATTGAACTCATCTCAACTCATCTCATCGCATCGCATCTAACTTTACCGCAACCGTTTCCACAACATCCCGTCAGGATGTTCGTCAACAATAGATATCAAAAATGAGATGAATGCTTCTTAGTGATGCATAAAACCAGCTGAGCTAAGGCTATAGATGGAGTTGGAGTTGGAGTTGGAGCTGAAATTGTAGCTGTAGCTGTAGCTCTGGCTGGTCCATCTGTCAAACATCAAGAACGTTGACAGTTTTTGTTGCTTTTTATTGTTGTTGTTGTTGTTGTTGTTTTTATTTTAGGGGTGGATTGCTACATTTTTGGGGGGCTTAGGACGGGGGCTTTTGTCTTACTGATATGAGGTTGTGGCTTAGTGCTGCTGCTGCTTGTTGAGCCCGAGGTTGGGGCATGTTAATATAAATGAGCTCATTTCGCTAGGTTTGCCGTGACGGCTGCTAACCAAAAAATCTACCTGGCAACGGACCATATGTGGCCTTTTATTACGGTTATGATAGCGTGTAAGTACAGCATAGCTGGAGGGTGTGGCAGCCGAGGGGGGCTGGCGGCATCCATTAAAATACACACACACATACATATATAGAGAGACAAGCAACAAAAGTCAATGAGTAAAGATGTAGCAGCTGCCGTTGATCCTCCAGCCACTGGCAATGCTACTCATTATGCTAATCATATTCATTAGCGTGCATTTGGAAGACAACAACAACAACAAGAAGAAGAAGAACAGGAGAATTAAAAATCCCAGCACTAACTAATTTGTCACGCTGACAGAGCTCCAAACGGGGCCGCATATCGAACTGAAAGATCTTCAACAGGAGTCAGAAACAAGTCTGATGCTGTGCCAGTGGGGAGTAAACGACTAGGAGATACCCTGAATGAAGTGAAGAGCTGAATGTAAGTAGAAATATTCACGATTATTTATATAGGTCCTGAAATATAACAAATCGCTCTATTTATTATAGGCAGCCAAACTGTGAGCTCGAATTTGCATCTTTTGAAGTAGCCAACACTCGGACGTACTCGGACGGATAGACAATTGGACGGATAGACAATGACAAGGATAGACGATTGGACAGAGAAGAAATTAGTCAAACGTGAAGGATAAAGTGATGAATAAATACTCGATCACAACAGACAATTGGACGAAAACAGTACGGACGAATAGTAGAACAGACGGACGGACGGACACTGGGCCGCACAGGCGCACGGGAAGACGAACATATTATATAGATTATATATAATTTGGACCTTCTACCTGTTACATGCATTTCAATGGAGACTATATATACCCTACATTTCCATTTCCAATGGGAAAATAACTCTGCTTAAGTTGTAGTTGTTTCAATGCGCTAACAGAGCAGGTGAAGTTTAATTTTAATCAAATGTAGATATAAATTTATATGTAAAGTGAGTTCCGAAAATTCGAAAACTCTTTCGATTTACATAGAAATTTGAACTAACGAGAGTTATCGAGAACCAACTTTTTTCATGGGGATAGAATTTTGTTCGATTTTTCGCGATTTTAGAATTAGCGTGGTACACATTATCGAGATACGACTGTATATGTATATGTTGTATCCATGTATAGTCAGGAGTTTTCCAACACATACTATTTCACATAAAAATATTTTATATTTCCGGTTAAATATAGTTAATTATTATAGTTAGGCAATAAGCTTTTTGTTTAAGGATAGAACATCAATAAAAAAATCAAATAAAAAGAAAAATATATATATAAAAATTTTAAAAAATAATTTCATATTTTGCAACTTTGACTCAAACACTGTATTAGCGTTTTACAGCACTACAAAAAAGTTTGTGATGTAGCTATAAATACCTCAAGTTGTTGTCTACTTTCAGCTAGTGTCATTCAAGCATAAACAGAGCTGCACTTGGCCAGATCTGGCCCTTCGAGCGTTTCTTCTCTTGCCTCTTCGCGCTGCTTTTCTTTTGAGTTTTTTTTTTTGTTTTTAATCAATGCGGCTGGTCGAACGGCGGCACTCCCGATGTGCTCATTGATAATCATAATCAAGCTAATGATGCGGCAGACGATAAGCTTCGGCTTCGGCTGCACCAAATTTGTGTAGAGTGCGAGCAAAGTCGCAACCCAGTTTCAGTTCGAGTGTCTGGGCAGCGCTGCTTTTAATGATGATGTAGAACTTGACCGTTGGCTTGATCGCACTGAAGTGACGATATCTTCAATTGGCTACAACATTCCTCAACACACAGACAGGCCAAGGGACAGACCACGTCGTCTCCTACTTATCCAACGCAATTATCTATCAACGCATCGGAGCTGTGGAGCTGGAGAGCTGAAGAGCTGGAGAGAAAAACTGATTGGCTCATCGAATTAAGGGCAGAGACTGAGTGGAGACGAAACCCAGTTGCCTAGTTGGTCTAATGAGTGCAATTTGCTTCTGTCTTGGCTACTAAATGCTCGCATTAGTTTAGATAAATAGCTTAATTAATACATTTTGTGCGCCCAGGCAATGGCCGACGGCCCAATGGCCACAATTACAACAATAACGAGCAGCAATTATTAGCCTAATGGCATTGTTTGATTTCCGCACAACCAGCCAGCGAGCCATACAGCCGCTGAACCACCCAACGAACCAACCACCCAACCACCGGCCAGCGCAATGCAATGGAAAGAAGATTGCCTGCGAGCCGCTAAGTGCTTCATATTTGCACTTGGCAAAGGTTGAAGGCCATTTGCCCATTGCGTGACCCAATCCCAGCCCCAACATATTTCAAATATCCTATTATACCAAACACACTTACATATACATATATCTATATAAATATACATATATATATATATATATGTATATAAGTTTGTATGTCTTCATTTATGGCCATTATGGAGAGCTTTACAATTGTTTGCAGTTTTACAATCTGTAAATATTGTATTAAAAAGTTATTATTAAGCAAGCATCTGATGCGTTATCTAGTTGACTTTGATGGCTTAATAATGTGTTAACTGAACTCGGCTTATTTCAGCCAGAATATAGATAGAGTAGTATATAGATAGAGCTAGAAAGAGATAGGTATAGATATTTATATATGTATATCTTTAATGATAGGTATACAAGCATACATATATAGTTGGCTATTGTTAGATTTAAATGGATATAATTAGATATTGATGTAGTATATATAGATCAATGGGGAGATAGATATGCATAGATAATTGTATATGCTTAGATATACATACATATATATATAAATAGATGGACAATTGTATATAGAAGTACATAATTATATATAGATGAATCATATTATATACATACATATGCCAATTATTATATATATGAATATGAGTATACTATGCATATATTGTATATGTCACTATATATAGATAATTAGATATAGATATAGAAATTCATTATATGATATATATATATAGATATGAGAAGTAGAGATATATGTACATTATAGATACATATACGAGATACATATATCAAAAGACATTGCGAATTTGGTTTTCTGATTAATGTACTTAAGTGTAAATAGACATAAATAAGTACGTATGTATATAGATATATAGTGATATTATACGGTATATTTATAGAAATGGATATGTGTATATGAATATGCCTATACTATTTCATATAGATGGACGTAAATATATCTAGATATTCATAGACCTACATAGATGTAGATAGACATTGATGTATCGTACTCATAGACAATGTCAGATCTACATATATATATAGATATGTATAGTTAGGCACAGATCTTATAGATTCCTATACAAGGTGTGCTCAAAACGTAGCGCGTTAACAGCATTTTCGTAAAGAACTGCTCTCAGACTAATAGATATGTATGTATGTAGACATAGACCATATATATAGACATAGTTGAATACTAAATCTAAGCTTACGGAAATTTAATGAAAAAAAAAAAAAAAAAAAAAATAGATTAGAAGCATTTTAATTAAAGAAATATAAATAATAAATTCGAAACAAGATTCCAAATTTTATTCCTCACATTACATTTATTTTTATTTACTCAATTAATATTTATCTAAGAGTAAAATTTGTTCTAGTTTTCAAAATCTCCTCATTCGAATTTATTTAAAAATCATATGATCAAGCTAATTGGGATGCAAGATAAGTTTTATGAAGATGGAAAGGAATTAAAAAGAAAATATATATATATACATATTTGTGATTTTGTATAGAAAAAGAGAAAAAAGAAGAGAGTTTTCTTTCTTATGGTAACTAAGATGTCATTAATGGTCGTCAGGGAAACAAAATTGGCTGCATGAGTTTTGGAATGTTTTCGTTTTCATTTGCCCTCAGGCGTAGGAAATCGAAGCGGGCTGCCGCCGTCTAATGACTGCCATAGATAGTCAAACAGAAAACAAAGAAATGCCGACGAGCGGCCGACACAGTCAACGCCCCCATGAAGACGCCACAATGGGCATGACTAATGCAAAATGACCGAGCATGCTCATAAACACCTCATCAGCGATCATTACGAAGCCTTCTACGAACGAAATTCGAAATAAATCGATGGCAACGAGCAACGGCGAACGGCGAACGGCGAAGCGGCCAACGGGCTACGGCCACAAATGCCATATGAAAAATGTCTCAATAAATTTGGAGCAGCCAACGAGCAGCGGACGACGCCGACTCCGTTGATCGACAGAGAGTGAGGCATAAATCTTGAAGCCGATCACAGCTCATTAAAAAATTAAATTAATAAAACTTAATTTGCACATAAGCCGAAAGAACTGAAGCAGCCCCCAGAAATCACATCCAAAACAATGCAGTCCCACAGCAAATTACCCAATCGTAGCTCCAAATTAGCTGCCCACCAGATTCAGATCGCTGCGATCGTTTGTGCTTTTTTGTTGGCTTTTGTTTTTTTTTTTTAATTTTTGTTTTTTTTTTTTTTTTTTTTTTTTTTGCTGTTGCTCTCTAATTTTATACCCTGCGTTGCAAAAGCTGGGTAGCTAGGTGAGTTCACTGTTTTTTTATTTTTTGTTTTGTTTTATATTACGATCAGTTTAGGATTTTTAAATCTCAGCTTATCTCTATATAACTGTCTATCGAGATCTGAGGCCATGCAACTCTTTGCTATCATATACCAGATTTTAAGCTCTACTTGTCTTATTAGTATGCTACCCAAATGTGCTTGATCCATATATAACTATATATTTGATCTATAATTACATGAATAATTCATTAATTTTAAGAGTAATCTATAATACTTTACTACTATATTCCTCTACTACTATATTCCTACTACTATATTCCTCCACGGTATCTTGCAGTCGATCACTTGCCATCGCAGCACTTCAACTAGTTTCGTTTTTATTGTTTTTTTTGCTTTGAGGGCGTTTTTGCTGCGCCGCTTTCGACGATTGTTATAGGCGACGACACGATGTCGTCCGCTCGCTGCCGAAATTGATCAATTTGGCGGTTTTTAATGTGTCAAAAGCGACGCCGACTGAGAGGGCCAATTGGCTTGGGCATTGTCTTGGCTTTATTAGCTGCCACGCCCAGTTGATAATTTTGACAACCCCAGGCAAGGAGTTCACAACTTTTGTTTTCAACTTAACTCAACTAGTTGTCAGCTTGCTAGCCGCCCTTTGTTTTTGCATACCAAGCACCTCAACGATAGTCTACATAAGTTCATTGAGAGTGTCCAAAGAAACTTATTTGAATATTAAATGAGATATTACTCTAGAGAGTAAGTATCCAAGAACTATTTGCATTTATTGTTTTGTAAAGTTTTGCCATTTTTTGAAGTATTTACTCTTTAAGTATATTTTGAACTCTTCACTTCACTCCTTTCATTCTAAATTCTACATTACGTTAACCTCCACTCGAGTGCACTCGTCTTTTTTGCGGTATACGGTTATTGAGTCTAATCATACAGTTTTCTCCATTAGTCTACAATGCATTTTTCAATCTCCCACAATACTCACTCTTCCTATAATACCCACCAATTTCTGTTAGTCTGCAGTACCCTGCACTACTCTTGACAGCCACTACACGCCATTACCATCTACAACTCTCTACGACTATACACTACACTGTTCTCTACTAGTCTCCATTTTACTCCAATACTCTACACTATACTACTCTCTACTATTATCCACTACTCTACATTACTGTCCACTAATGTACACAACTTTACTCTTCACTACTCTCCACACTCTGCATTATTTTCCAGTACTCTGCATTACTCTCCACTCTCTGCGCCACATTACTTTTCACTGCTCTCCATTGCTCTACATCACTACTCTACATCACATTACTTTTCACTACTCCTCACTTCTCTACACAACATTACTCCTCACTACTCTCCACAGCTCTACACAACATTGCTCTTCACTACTCTCCACTACTTTGCATTACTCTCTTCTACTCTGCATTACTCTCCACTACTCTACACTGCATTGCTCTTCATTACTATCGACTACTCTACACCACATTACTCTTCACTACTCATTACATCACCCTACTTTACACTACACTACTCTCCACTACTCCCACACTCTCCAATACTTTTCACTACTCTCCACTGCTTTCCACATTCCTGTATAGTTATATTTAGTTATGGCACTATGTCTACATTCGACGTAGTCTACACACGCCTCCACCCAACTCCACAACTCAGCACAATTCTTTAGATATTCGAGTATATGCGGTAAAGGCAATTTGTTTTATGTGGAAGGCCTGGGACACAAATCAATTACGCGCCCTCTTCAGTTGCCACGGCACACATTAATGAAAATCAGAGGAAAATTCAATGACGACCTCTGCCACATGCAGCGTCGCCATCAAAAACCAAAAACCAAAAAACCAACTAAAATATAGAGAGAGAGAAAAAAAATTGAAACGATACGAAACGAAATGAAATGAAATGAAAACTGAGACACGGTAGTTTTTGCCTCAATTTGGGTAAAACAAATTCATTACGCAACAACAACAACGGCAGCTAGAGCGCAACGGATGCGGCCCATGACAAATGAAGGGCCGCCCAGCGGGTGCGCTAAGCCAATAAAGCGAACCACACACAACGTGCCTCCGATCCGTTGGAGTCTCCGGTATTCCAGCTCGGACTTCGGCTCGGCGGCTGCGAGCCGGGCTTAGCGTGAAAAATGCGTGTGAGAAAAGCCACACAAGTTGCCAAGTTGGGCCATCTTAGGCGTGTTTGATTGAGTTGCATTTCCTATCGGGCGCACGCCTTTTGGAACACTTTCCATATAAAAACAGAAACGGAAACTTTCATTGGAAAATCGGTGTGTAACCGTAGACAGCTTCAAAAAAAAAAGCAAAAAGAAAAATCCACGAAAAAAACACGCAGAAGAGAAGACTCTCGCTTATGACGACCAAATGTTGACAAAACAAACAAATAAACAATAATCGCTGACTGGGCGAGCGACCGGCGCCAATTCAAAGGAAATCCGAGGCTCGAGGGCAAAAAAGTCGAAATGAGGCCAAGCGATGCTAACAAGAGCACATCGTGCACAAAGTTGCGACTCAAATTACGGCAACAAAAAACTGAAGATGAAAAAATATATAGAAAATTTTGTCGGAATGAAATCAAGCCGAGTGGACGCGACTAGCAGATATCCTGTTTAGCTATTAATCAACAATCAAGCCTAGAAATTGGCGGCTATTTATATTTATATTTATAGTCGAATATTAGTCTGGCTAGCTCTCATTTGCTTACTGAAGTCTAGTAACTGCATATGAAAGTTCGATATATATTGGCAGTTTATCGATAATGTATTTCATTTGATCTATAACATGTCTAATTGTAGTAGAAGTATAGCCTTGACAGCTGTCAACATATGAATACGCATACAAACTGTTTCACAATCGATATTTATCGATTGTATATATATACTAAAAATCGAACTATAGTTTTATTATTTGTAGGAACAATTCTTCAAAAATATGTATATATATGTATATATATGCTACAAAAAAATAC
Source organism: Drosophila navojoa (assembly GCF_054131105.1). Classification (NCBI taxonomy): domain Eukaryota; kingdom Metazoa; phylum Arthropoda; class Insecta; order Diptera; family Drosophilidae; genus Drosophila; species Drosophila navojoa. Next base: position 6,418,334 of record NC_142895.1, on the reverse strand, counting down.
AACTGTATCAGTGGATGCTATAATACATATATAACTATCAATCGATTAATTTTTAGTCAAAATATTAATTCAAGTTCACATGAAACTATTAAAATATTCTTAAAGCATCTACAAACGGAACTTTTTTTAATGAAATATAGTTATCGATTTTATACTATCGATAGTATTCAGATCGAGCATTGTATATACCGCAGGTGTTATAAGGTCAGTTATCAAATAAGATAATCAGAGATTGACTTTTGCTTTAGCTGAATTATTAGTCATGCACATATACCTCACTTGTGCATTCGCAATTACTACAGGGTATTCAAAGATGAAATCGATGCTCCGATTTTAGCTATGAAACAAAACAAATCTTAGGGAGATCTCTTGCTCGCTCGCTGTCTCTCTGCTTGACATGTAAGTAACGAACGACAGCCTGCGCCTGTCATTATCCTTTTGTGCGTTTCCTGGCCGCCTCTGTAATACGAGACGTTAACAAAAAACGAGAATGAAGTTAAGTAAGAAGAAAAAAAACCATGGAATAAACACACACACACACACACATACACACAAAAACGAGAACGAATAAAGAAAAGTCAAGTGCGAGAACGTCCTTCAATCATTTGGTTTTTGTGCTGCGCCAAAACGCAGAGGCACTTGACGAGTATCTTAAAGGATAAGTGCATGGGCCGGCACTTGAGTGCAGGACATTTACATAAAACTCGCATTTGATGACCATATGCGAGTGGCCTTCATTTTTTGGCGCCCATTAAATTAAAATGCGCTTAAGTGGACCCTCGACCCTCGTCCCTGGCTTTGTCCACGCCCTCAAGTGCATCCGCATCCATCAGCGGCAAACGTTACGGAACACGAGACGCTGATCTCTGGTCTCTGGTCTCTGGTTCGCTGGCCGCAGGATGTAAGAAGGCAACGCACTAATTGCCAAAAAGTGTTGTGCTTCAAGTTGAAGAGTTTTTACTTTGTTTTTTTTTTTTTTTTTTGAATGCGGCTGGATGGAAATTTGATTTTCATGTTTTGGATGTTTGGGTCTCGCCCAGCGACGAGCGCTAAATTATGGCTGCAGCGGCTCTTCAAGGTGGGCGAGTCCAGCAAAATAAAGCATAAGTCATACCAATTGCCAGATTGCCACAAGTGCCACAAGTGCCGCAGCTGCAGCAGACAGTTGCCACAACTCCAACTTGATGACATCGCCATAAATCATATGCACTCGGACCTTAGAGAGCTCAACTGCATTATCAGGTGTCAATTGAAATTCAACCAATTGATAATATGGGAATACATATATCTAAAATGCTCGAAGCATGCAGCTAGTTTATAATGAATTTAGGGGTACTAGAGATATTCAGATCAATGGGTGAGAAGAAGATTTATGGGTTTAAATGTTATAAATAGCACAGATGGCACTAGTGAGTATAGGTAGTATAGCATAGAATGGATAGTATACATGTATAGATGTTATAGGTATTATAGATAGTATAGTTAGTATATATAGTATGCTTAGTATAGATAGTAGATATAGTTAGTATAGATAGTATTGATGGTAAGATAGTAGAAGTCGTAGAGATAGTATAGATAGTATAGATAGCATATATAGTATATATAGTAGAGACAGTATAGATACTATAGTTGGTATGGATAGTATGCTTAGTATAGATAGTAGATATAGTTAGTATAGATAGTATTGATGGTAAGATAGTAGAAGTCGTAGAGATAGTATAGATAGTATAGATAGCATATATAGTATATATAGTAGAGACAGTATAGATACTATAGTTGGTATGGATAGTATTGTTAGTATGGATACTATAGATAGGATAGATGGCATAGATACTATTGATACTATAGATAGTATAGATGGTATTGTTAGTATAGATAGTATGGATAGCTTAGATAGTATATTTAGTATAGATATTGTTGATTGCTTAGATATTATAGTTAGTATAAATAGTACAGATGGTATAGATAGTATAGATATTATAGATAGTAGATAGTATTGCTAGTTTAGATAATGTAGATGGTATAGATAGTAGAGATAGTATAGATGGTATAGCTAGCATAGATAGTATACATGTTATACATATTATAGATAGCATAGATAGTACAGATGGTATAGGTAGTATAGATGGAATAGTTAGTAGTATAGTATAGCAGTATAGATAACATATATGGTATAAATCGACTATTAAATACCATTGATCTGTATCTACAATTGAAATTAGACAATTTTCGTCGTTAGATCTCTAAAGTTCGATTTCTAAAAATAGATAAGTATATAAAATCGAAATAAGAATTAACACAATTAATTAAAAACATATTTCTAAAATTTATTATGCTGAAAGACAATTTTTTTCTTTCAACTAAAAATGTACAAATACAATAAATTAGTGACATTAATTTATATATTTTCCTTAAGTTCTAAGCTTTATTTTGTATAATTTAATAATTAATGTTGTAATGTATTATTATATAATTTTGAAAATTTTATTAATTTATAGTTTTCATATTAACTTTTTCTATTCGATAATACTTTTGACTGTATCATTATGGATTTGATTGCTAAGTAAAACTGAAGAGCGAATATACCCGTGTTAAGTTCTATTGCTATACATTGCGTAGCATGGCATGTGTCTTACGCATATATATAAGTATTGGCATAGTTTGCACACATCCGCTTACTAGGAGTTGTTCAGAGAAGGGAATCTAGGAATATAGCGAATATCTGCAGCTTTAGCTCCGCTGTTGCTGTCAAGTCGTTGCTAATGCAGCCGCGACGCGCCGTGGCAGTGGAATGTTTCATTTTGACCCGCCAGCCGGGTACAATATTCCAGACAAAGGCGCAGACATGGACATGCCATGTATGTGGAAGACAAGTGCGTGTCAGATATATACATATATATATATATATATATATGTATATGTATGTATAAATATGCATATATATACATATATACCTATCTGTATGTATATCGGGATTTGCATTCGCATTCGCGTTCAGTCGCTGCCTGGGGACTTTGGACTCGTGGACTTGTGGCCTGTGTGGCATCAGCTGTCTGCCGCCGCTTGATTTCTGCTGGCATTTGGATCCCTGTTGCTAGGGCTCCCGAAATAGCAGCAGTTGACAAACCAAATTTCCAGCCTATGTCAACGGCGCGCCGCACAGCTAGCCCCAAAAATAGATCGTTCGCTCAGCCTCGTCCCCCCCCAGAATGCCAGACCCGTCAGTCCCGTCAGTCCCGCCAGATACTCGCTCCACTTACAACTACAACTTGGTCGCTTTTCGCATTAAGCATGTCAAACGCTCGTCTGGGCGCGTCTGGCTCATCGTCGACTGCAATTAATAAAGGTGCGACATGGCAAGCTGCTCACTGATCGTTCCTCGCACCCCGCACACCGCACCGCCATCCCCCTCTTGTGCTCGACAAAAAAGATAGAAGAAATGTGTCTGTGTCTGTTCCGAAAATAGCAGCGATCTGAAATGAGATGTCTTTCTAGAGGGGGCGGACGGCCTGTTCCTTCCTGTTCCACCCCGTGGCTGTTAATTTGTACCGCCCCGCCGGGGCTGGCGACTTAAGTGGTAAGCTAAGATCCTACCCAGCCAGCCAGCCAGCCCCTCCACTCGCCCTGCTGGCGACCTCATTCGTGTTATTTATTTGCTGCGTCTGTTTGTCATTTCGGAGCGAGAGATTGGGCCAACGGCCCAGCCCCCAAACATAATGCCACCGTTTTTGATGGCTTTGGCTCAATGCTGAGGGGCTCACCTGGAGTTGGGGCGTGTCGGCACTGCTGGGAGCGATTATTGATCTCTAAGCATAGATTCGTTACATTTCCGTGACTATTTTTACTGGCTGCAGCATTCCCCAAAAATGAAAACACTTCCGTTTGCCCGTGTTGACACTGCGTGTTTCAAGGGTGGCCAAACTTCCGAAATATCTCATAAAACAGAGACTTTATGGCATTTGCCACAGCTTTAAGTAAACATATGCTCGACTCTTTGATAGATCTCCAAGTGTAGAGGCAGTGGGACATGATTTTGTTCATAAGCGACATCGGATGAGACTTCAATTTAATATTTGCTATATCAAAACTCTTCCGAGTGGGCTCATTGTGGGACATAAAGTGGGCATTGATAGTGCATGGCTTAAAAAGACTCTATATGCCTGATAAGCCAAAGACTTTATGGCATATGCGACAGTAAATAAATGTATATGGTTGATTTGTTGATGATATACCTTAAAGTCTAGAGGCAATACAACTTGTCCTAAGATTTTGCTAGACATAAGGTATACAAGTTATGGTTATTTCTATAGGCCAATTGTATACTTCAAAGGTCTAGTTCATGAGGTCTCTCCTGGACATAGAAATACCCTAAGCTACATCAGCGAATCGCAGATTCCAAAGGTATAGTTAATTTAGGTGTTTCCTAGACTTCATAAAAAACTTTAAAAAAGAATAGTTCCATCGGAGAATCATATATTCTAAAGACACGGTTCACTGAGATCTTTCGTAGATTTCATAAAGCCCTCCAAAAATGGCTATATCCATAAGCCAATTGTATATTTGAAAGGCTTAGCTCATTGAGGTATTTCCCATACATGGGAAATATAGTTCCATAAGCCAATTGTAGATATCAAAGGTGTAGCTCTCTGAGTACGGCTGCTGTACGGCGGACAACCTTTGAATTTGAATTATATAGATATATAATATTTGAACTGATTTCCTAGTCAGATCTCAGATAAGACTCGTAAACTGAAACCACTTGCATTGCTTATGTCGACTCCTTGTAAAGATTAGGATCTTTAGGATCTAGGTAGACCTAGACACCGGAAAGCCTTTCACTATTTAGCAAGTATTTCATATCTTATCACTTTGCTGAGCTCCTCCTCCTTCTTTACGACGGACAACCTTTTAATATGAATTACATATATGTATATATCATATTCGAACTGCTTCCCAGCAAGCAATTGGAAGACTGTTTTAACAGAAATCGTCTTGATGAGTCTTTTTTGAGTCCCTTTGACGATTAAAAAACGATCTAATCTCCTGGGCGATCGAAAGAAGACTCTTAAATGACCCTTTCATATGCTCAAAGTATGATTGCTTTGAAATACAAAAGCGAAATGCAAAGCAATCGCCAAATGAACATGCAGGTGATTAAAATATGATCGTTGCTTGCTTTTGCTTTGTTTCCATGCACTCATATTTTGGTTGCTTGGCTGATCCAAAAGCGATTCTTATCTAAGTTAAACGGCACTTTTTCTTAAGCACATTGGAATATGAGTCAGAAATGATTAAATTAAGACTCTTTTTTGATTAAAAGATGACTCGTGGAAGACACTTTTATAATTAAAAGATGACTCGTAGAAGACTCTTTTATGATTAAAAAAAAGAGTCATAAGCGACTTATCAAGAAGAGTCGCGGCTAGGGTACAATTTTCTCCCGACTGAATAGTCTTTTGTGATCAGAAAATGAGCTCAAATATGACTATTTTCAATCGTAGTGTGAGTCTTTTAAGACTCACTTATGCTCTGTTAAACTCAAAAATGCTGGGAGGGTTTCATTACTTATGTCGATTCCTTGTAAAGATCCTACCTAGACACCGGAAAGCCTTTTACTATTTAGCAGGTATTTCATAGTATTTCTTAGCACTTTGCTGAGCTCCTCCTCAAATAATTAGTAGCTAACGCTCGCAGCTGTTTCGATTGATTTGATTTCAATTGCAGTTTTCATTAATTCCGCTTTTTATGGGCGCTAGAAATTGCAGTTGTGGCTGCTACCTAGGCCAGCTGAAGAGGATCAGGCGCTGTCATGTGGCGCAAACATTTGGTGTCTGCAGTTGAGTGTGTGCATGTGCATGTGTGTGCATGTGTGTGTGTATGTGTGCCCAATCGTAACCCCATTAAAATGTCATGGAATTTCACTTAAAATTCCTAGCAATTTTCCCCATTTTGGGCAAACTGCTTTTTGTTTTGTCGTCGCTACACTAAGCGGTCAGGGGGTGGTGGGGGCAAGGGTCGCTGAGCTAGAGGGGTGTTTCTCTAGCTGCTGAGGCAGCTGTGGCAAAAACTTTGACTGCCATTCTACAATTGCCCGACGCATTGCCAGTGCCATTGCACGTGGAAATGAAGTGCGTGCGGTTTTCGCTTAACGTTTTGCATTGCATTTCGTAAAGAGTGCTTACCGGCATCGTGGGGGGGAGGGGGTTGTGTGTGTGCTTTGCCTCCCTAGCACACAAATGGCAAATGGGGTATGTGAATATGCGTAAGGCTGTTTTTGCAGCAGTTGCTGTTGCTGTTGTTGCTGTTGCTGTTGCTGTTGTTGCTGCTGTTGCTGTTGTCATTGTTGTTGCTGTTGCTGCAGTTGCTTCAGTGATTGCCAGCGGCAATTGCTGCTGTAGCCAAGCTTCTGTTGTGGCTGCTTCTGCTGCTGCTGCCATTGGTAGCAGCAATTGCTGCTGCTGCTCCTGCTGCTGCTGTTGCTGTTGCCATTGCTAGCAGCAGCAGCTCTTGCTGCTGTTGCATTTACCAGTGCGGCTGCAGTTGTTGTTGGTGTTGCTGTCGCCATTGCTATCAGCGGCAGCTGTTGCTGTTGCTGTTGCTGTTGTTGCCGCTGCTATCAGCAGCAGCTATTGCCGTTGTTGCTGTTGTAGCTGTTGCTGTTGTTTTCCTGCCAGCTGGACGTCCTTATGCGTTTGCTTAACGTTGCTGCCGCTGTCATTGATATGCCGCTGCGACGTGCAGCGTCTTCGCTTGCCTCGTTAATTGTCATTGCTTCGCTTTAAGCCGCTCACCAACAATTGTTGCTGCTGTTGTTGTTGCTGTTGTTGCTGTTGTCGTTGTAACTGCTGTGCTGCTATTTTCACGCGCGGTTAGCGGCCGTAATTGCATTGCCAAGTAAACGACGCACCGCGTGTGAATAGCGACTGTGTGTGGGTGTGCGTGTGTGTGCGTGTGTGTGTGTGTGTGTGTTGGTTGTGCATTGCGTTGGCCCAAGTGAAATTTATTTCAACAGCCCCAGCCAGGCCGTCAGCAAATGTCGTTTTTGGCAAAAAACTTGGGCCATGCCCAGGCCCAGGCGGCGCACAGTGGGCCACAGGCTGTCGAAAATTGCCGCCAATTCAATTAGATGCGCGTTACGCTGCTTGGCGCATATTAAACCCAAAAACCTCCCCAGGCCACACAAGTGCACCGTACGTACACACGCGTGCATGGGACCGTCTCAAAAAGTAATTTCAGCTGCGAACATTACCTGACATTTGAACCACTTGCTATGCTCGCTCAGGAATTTGAAACGAGCGTATGCGGTTTATGGTACTGTGAGTGTGTGGGCGTGTGTATGTGAAGCAATCAGTGCAGCTCGGGCAAGTTTGAAGTTTGGCATGCAGAGGCTTAGCCAGAGCGTACGTAGTTCCTATCGACATTTAGCTGGTAGCTGGTAGAGTCGACTCTACCCATAGACCTATCATTCATTTGCTCCACACATGCATGCCTAAACAATCAGTTCTTTCACACACACACACACACGCACACACACGCTCACACTCAATTCATTGGCCATAATTTGAGAAGCGTTTCGTTGGCCTGCATAGAAAGAAGTCTTGGAGCGCGTTTGTTACCTCATTCTGTGACGGCGCCCTAGCCTCTTATTGAATTTTCATTTTCATTTTGTGAATGGCACTTGAGCCGAGTCCAGCTCCGCGCTGGCCAAACAATGAGCACTTGACACGCTTAGAAAGCAACGGCCCAGCGCTAAAAAATTTGCCTGCAGGCCCTAGCCGGCTTTCTAATGGCCAGCGCGAGCACATTCGCACACTGTGCCCCCCCCCCAGCATAGAATCGATGCGAAGAAAGCGTACACATTTGAATGGACCCAATCGATATGGCATTTTGCATATCATGCGCCCGAGCGACGCTGCCGATCGCTATAAAAGCCAACGGGCTGCCGGGCCTGGCCAACAGTCAACGTTGACGGCATCATGACACGAGGCGTTCACATTTGGGCTCTGCTGACGGTGTTGGTCGGACTGGCGGCGGTGCTGTCCCGGGGCGCAGCGATTGCCGGGGACGCGGATCAGGCACGGCTGGCCGGACTCTATGTGAAGGATGGCAATCAGAATGGGCAGCTGCGATTTCTGGCCTCCGGCCTGAATAACAATGCGAACGGTGTCGGCGGCAACAATGGGCTGAATGCGGCGCTCAACGAGTACATCACCAACAAGCAGGACATGCTCGAACAGCTGCGACCCATCAGCACCGGCACCGGCACGGGCACAGGTCTGGGCACTGGCTTGGGCACGGGTCTCGGTACGGGCCTCGGTACGGGTTTCGGTACGGGTCTCGGTACGGGCCTCGGTGCCGGCAACGGTGCCGGCAACGGTGCCGGCAACGGTGCTGGCAATGGCGCCATCTATGTGAGCCTGGGCAATGGCAACGGCAATGCCAATGCCTCGCCCATCACTACCGGCACCGGCACCGGCAACGGCAATCAGGCGGCCCTCAATCAGGCGATCTTGGGCTCGTCGCCCGTCAACAGTTTGCTGCCCCAGATCATTGGCCAGGCCGTGGCCACGCGTGGAGGTGGCAATCGCCGTCGCGTCCAGCAGCGGCGCCGTCGCGTCAACAAGAAGGGCAACGGCAGGCGTCGTCGTAGGGGCAACAAGGGCAAAAATGGCAAAAAGCGGCCCCAAGTGCTCGTCGTGCGTCCGAATCGCGGCTGAACTGCGGCAACACTCGGCGCGGCCTAGACACAGCAATTTACGCTAAGCAATACGACTTTTATTTTAAAACCATTTTTTTTTTTTTTTTGAAGCTTATATACGAAATTAAATTATTTTTATTTATTCAATGGAATTTACCAACGAAATTGTTTATCTTCATGCTGGGGTCTGGGTATCACATAGTCGGGGAAACCATAATTCAGTAAAAATATACCTGGAACTGTTCTCCCTCTCTCTCTCTCTATATATATATATATATATAAATATATGAATCTCTACCCGTTTCTGTCTCCTCTTCGCTTTTCTCTTTCTGTACCTTTCTCTCTGTCTCTCTCCCTTCTCTCTTTCATCTCTTTCTCTCTCTCTTTCTCTCTCTCTCTCTCTCTCTCTGACTCTGTTTCGGCTCTCTCTGTCTCCTTCTTTTTCCTCTCTCACTCCGTTTCCCTCTCCATCTCACACTGTCTTTTTTTCCTCTCCAGTCTTTTTATTTATATCTGTCTTGCCTCTTTTTCTTTTCTTTACCACCCGCCCTCTTCCCTATCTCCCTGTTTTCCCCCACCCCTTCCTCATCTCACTATCTTCATCTCTATCTGTCTTTCCCCCTCTGCCTCCCTTTCTCTCTCTCTTTCTCTCTCTATCTCTCTGTTTTTCTTTCTCTTGCTCTCTTTCTCTGCTCTGTTTCTCTTTCTCTACCTGTCTTTCCCCCCTCTTGCTCCCTTTCTTTCTCTCTCTCTCTCTCTCTCTCTCTCTCTCTCTCTCTATCTGTCTTTCCGCTTATCACTCCCTTTCTCTGCTCTGTTTCTCTTTCTCTCTCTCTCTCTCTCTCTCTCTCTCTCTCTCTCTCTATCGCCCTTTCCCCTCACACATCTCATCTTCAGTGAATCTCTCACCTATCCACTTTGAGTTTCTCAGTCGAAAGTTGCTCCATTTCTCAAACCGCACACTTAACATAATATCTGGGATATCTCCCAATGGCGTGCTCGATGTTTGCCGTTGCATTTGCAAGTCCGGCACTTTAATGGCCTTGACAACTGGTGTGGCGCATGGCGCATGGCGCGTGGCGCGTGCCACGTGGCATATGGCGCCGGCCTCCGGGCGCTGCAGTTGCCTGTTGATTTAGTTGCTTTGGTTTTGGACCTGGTCAAGTGCAAGACAAACGGCCGCTCCATGTGGCGGCCAATGGCTTGATAAATGAGCCCAGAGCAGTCCCACACTTTCCCATCCTCGCACACTCTTCGTGTGTGTGTGTGTGTGTGTTCATGACTGTAATGAGTTTGTAAGTGGCCCTAATCAGTGTCATAATAATAGAAATTAATCACTTGGCCACCTGCTGCAGTTGCCTAGAAGTGCCACCGATAGGTGGCGCTGGGTGTACGATTGTGATACCAAGGTCCTGTCTCAAGGCTATTGCCTTGGCATGCAAGTGAAGGCTGCGGGCGCCCGACTTTGGCTCCGGCTCCGGCTCCGGCTCCGGCTCCGGCTCCGGCTCCGGCTCCGTTTACGTTTACGTCTACGTCTACGCCTCAGTCTCCGTCTCCGTCTCAGTCGACGTCTCCGGCTGTTGCTTGGGGGATTCGTGCGGTTTTGTGCAGCTTGCTGCGCATACTTTGTAAATGTTTTGTAATGATTTGATTTGAAATTCATTTGAATTATTGCTTGCTTCCGGTTTCCGGTGCCTTCGAAATACTTTCCTGTTTCAGTTAAGTCGAGCCACAACCACAGTCAGAGTCAGAGTCAGAGTCGGTGTCGGCATCGGCGACGGAGACGGAGACGGGGCAGCGCCACAGGCGGTCGCACAGTTGTATGCTATGGAAGGGCCACTCTAAAGGCCACTGTGACTTGCATTGCCCGTCCCGTCCCGTCACTCTTCGTCTCCGTTTGTGATGTACGGGCAACTTAGTCGAGCAATGGCTGGGGAATGCCCAGCTACACACACACACTCACACACACACACGCACACATATGCATGGCTCTTAGTCAGTCCGTCTGCTCGTCATTTTCACTCGTTGTGTCCCGGGAGTTTATTAAGTACTGCCAAGTATATGCAAGCAGTCCAGTTCGCCGCCTGTGCGGAACTTTGTTAATATGCAAGTGAATGGACATTTCCGGTAGCTAGCGAACGTGCCAGGCCTAGGCACAGCCAATGCCCCCAGTTACAAAGCTGAGGTACTCTAGCCACCACACACACGAGCTTACTGGCCATGGCCAAGCCTCTGCTCTGTGCCCTGCCCAGCTGAAGGGCACATAAGATTGACAGCAGTGAGAGAGAGAGAGAGAGAGGGAGAGACAGAGGGAGAGACAGAGGGAGACTGGCCAGAGCCGGCACTCATAAAGAGATCTACACGTGAACACATTCGATACACATATTCTATATATATTTCTTTGCTCTTTCGATATAAAAGTTATTTGCTTTTCGTGCTGAGCTTCGAATGACGCTTAAGCTGGATTTTGGTGATTAAAATATGATTTGACATAGAGGAAACTGATGTCATTTTTTGTTGTACTGAAACTATCTTAGATGTTGTTTGATATGAAGCTGTTGGAGCCATAAATGGCTCCGTCTATGGTTTCGATTTTGATATAGATCATGGATAGTATTTCCATTGGTCCATTAGATCTTCTTTCCATTATAGTCTTTTCCTCTCAACAGAAAAATCTGTTGCTTCCCTTTGGCCCATATTTTCTCTTCTCTTGTTTTGGTAGAAGTATTATATATTTTCTTTTTTTTTTATTCATATTTTCTTCTCTCTCTATCTCTCCCTTTCTTGTTCCCTCTCTCTTTCGCTCTTTTTTCACTTTCTCTTTTTCTTTTCTCTTTCATTTTCCTTTTCTCTTTCTGTTTTATTTAAAATTCTTTCTTATATAATGTATTTCTTATGTTCTCCTTTATTTTCTGTTCTGGGCTCTATTTCGCGTCTTCTCTTCTGTTTACATCCATACTCTCTTCTTATTTTTTAGTTTTCTATTCTATTTAGTTTTCTATTTTTTCTCCGTACTTCTTTCATCGGTCCTCTCTTCTGTTTTCTTCTTTTTACCCATCGTTCCTCTACTCTTAGCTTCTGCTTACTCTTTTCTTCAGTTCGGTTTTCCTTTCTTCTTTTATATAATATTTTCTTTAATGCTCCTCTATTTAGTTATCCTTTCTTCTTATCCTCTTTTCACACAGTCTTCTTCTTCTTCTTCTTCCTCTACTCTTCTTTTTTATGCTCTCCTCTACACTTCCATTTTCTTCACTTTACCTTTCCTTTCTTTAACCATCTCTTAGAGTATTTCGATTTCCTTCTATAATATGATTTTCGACTACTCGGTGAGCGCATTCAGTCTTCGGTGTTGGGCTTTTTGCTGATTTGCTGCCATTTGCTAGAGTTTTTATTCTCGTTCTCGTTTTCAGTTTTTGGCTCCGTTCATGTGTAATTTTTTTCAATTAAAATGATTTGAGCAGACAACTTTGTTGTCGGACGGGCCGAGACTCGAGGCTCGAGACTGCTGCTGCTGCTGCCGCTGCTGGCCACAGAAATACTTTTGGCAAAATCATAAATCATGCAGCAGGCAGTCGAGTAGGAGGCGGTGGTGCTGGTGCTGCTGCTGGTGGCTAGAGAAGCAGCGGGTCAGTAGACATGAATCGCATTGGAAATCGACGTCAGTTGCTGGCACCAAAAAAGCGTTGACAGTGCTCAGCAGCAGCAGGAGCACCAGCAGCAGCAGCAGCAGGAGGAGGGGGAGGAGCAGGAGCAGGAGGTGGCGTAGGGGTAGTGCGAGAAGCAGCAGTTGCAGGAGGCTGGCCAAGTTTCGTTTTACTTTTGAAATAGTTGCAAAGTGGAAAAGTTTGAGCCGCATGCCGCATGCCGCATCATCAGCTGCCACACACACACACACACACACACATAGGCCACAACTAATGGCAGTTAATGCTCGCATTTGGCATGCAGAGTGCCTCAGTCGTAGCCGGAGCCGGAGCCGGAGCCGGAATCAGAATTCAAGTTGGAGCCGGAGCTGTAACCGTTACCAAAGCCAAGTCCTGCCAGTCGGCCTGCCTGTGGTCAGCAGCCATAATTGTAGTTAAGGTTAATAAATGGGCGCCTTTTGTCATTTATCAGGCCAGGCAAAAAAAAAAGAGAAATACCCAAAAAAAAGGCAAAAAATTTACTTGGAATGCTCAATTGGCAAGGCAAAACATTTAAGCGCTTTCGTTATTCGGTTATTTATTTAGTTTTTTCTTCTGCTTCTCACCCCTCTTCATCGGTGCTTCGGTTTCTCTGTTTGTTCTGTATCGAATTTGAGTGTGGATTTGAGCTTGGCCAGCTGGGTCGCTTTTAATTGCCGTGACGTGTTTGATTTTCATGTTCAACGGCTACTCGAAACGGGGTAAAGGCAGGCATAGCGCTTTTTTGGCCCGTTTTGCTCAGGTATCTCAAGCGCTGACTGAGAGTTGGTGTGGAAGATATATTAAGAGAAGTATATGGTATACTAGTGTCATATATCTTGGATAGATAGACAACTTGAGGTCTTTAATTTTTTTTTATTGATTGATTATTATCATAATAAAGCGTCAGAGAGCTTAGTTAAAGGCTTGATCTAAATCAGATTGAGTCCCTGGTCCAGCCCCCTTTTCAGAAATTATACCTTATACACTTTTATATTAGTATATTATATACAATATCATACCACATTATTCATATAAAGCTGGGTTCATATAAAGCTAGTTCTGGGAACTCAAATTATATTCCTTTGCTTGTCTGTCCGGCTAACTTTTGGATAGTGCTTAGCAAAGGAGTCGACTTCACTATTGAATGAGTTACCTAAGTAATAGAGAGGATTCCTTAAATGGTGCACATTATCTACTTAATAAGATCTATCTATCTATCTATTTATCTATCTGCCTCGCCGTTTGTCTTTCCGTCTATTGCTCCGTCTTTCTGTACGTCTATTCGTTCCTTGGCTTATACAGCATTCCGTCCATATGTCTGTTCCGTCCGTCTGTCCGGCCGTCCAGTTATCTATTCGTCTGTCTGCCGGCGATTCTTCACTTTGGTATCCCATTCCGCCCTCTATCCATCCCACACTCTATTCACGTCTACGTTGATCCGCCATTCCCTATACAAACACACCCTATATAAACTAAGCCTCATATGTTAGATATTTTAGGTTTAAGTTGTATAATTCTAGATATACATACATGTGGCCGTAATAGGTAAGAGCTAATCATTTTTTATCGTTAGATCATCAGTTTTTCTCATCATCAATTGAATATCAGCTCTGTGCACAGCTTAGGGTATTTCTTTGTCGTATTACCTAGTCGTGCATTCTCTACTTAAGCACTCTTACATGTTTATGTTCGATAATTGAAAGTCTAAATGCGCCCCACCGAAGAAATATCGCTTATTGATTTTACTTAATAGCTGCCCTAAGGCCACTCTTCAGCTCTTTCACTCTATATATACTAGTTTAGCTCCCTTTGGGCTAGACCCACTCAAGAGGTATATGCATTACATATACTGATTACAGATGCAGATTAGATATGTCAATGTTTTCTTTTATTTTTTATGCCAATAGGGAATCTCTATTGTTGTTCTATTATAAAACGACTTTCACATGTTCTCAGCACACTATCTCACTCACTGTCTCTATCTCTTTCTTTCTTAATTGAAATTGAACCCTCTCACTCCTACTGCAGATAATCCCTCACATTTATATAGACAGTCTATAGTCTATATGTGTATACATCTAGCCATATCAAACTCTAATTACTCAATTTCTATTTCTAGATTAGGCTAAGAGTTACAGAAGTGTAATACTTCGTTGTTGGTTATTTACTATTTGTTTATTTGCATTTTTTTTCGTTTTTTTTTTTTTATTTTGGTCAGTTGACGTTTGATTTACTTAGTCGTCGCTTGTCCGCTTCGCAGGCCAATTGGAAGCCAATTTTCAGCTTTGCGGCCTCCGCAGAGTGTGCGACCTTCTCCTGAATGCTTTTTGGCACACTTGCCGTCTCGATTCAATTCGACTCGACACGGCTCGACTTGAATCGATTCGAGTGGAGCCAAGTGGAGTGTTCGATTATTGTTGTTGCTGTTTTTCTGTGCCGTTTTCATCTCTCCCCTTGGCGTCCATTAAATTTTTGCCATTTGGTTTCATTTTTTTTTTTTGGCTGCGGCTCTAGTTTGACACATTCTTGCTGATTGATTGATAAATGACTTTTAAAGTTAATTACTAAAATCAAGATACGTACGCTCATATATAGCACAATCTATAAGTGTGTGTGTGTGTGTGTGTGTGTGTACGTGTTTGCCGAGCTGGCTGCCTCCAAGGCTCGCTCACTCATATTTTGGCCTTAATGGTCGCATCTAACTGATTTGATATATTAAAATACTTTAAATGCATTTTTTTGTTGTGCGACTTTAATGGATTGTGGTCAAGCTGAATTTATGGCTGGATTTGGTCAGCATTGAGTGGGCTCGACTAGCAAATACCCTAAATGCAAATTGCTGCGGAGGAAATTAGTGAACTCTGATAAATGTTTATAGACTTTCAATTTGAGCTTTATTTAGAGTATTAATAAATTCATTAAATAAGAAGTAAAAATACAAAATACAATAAAAAAATACATATACATTTATATAAAAATATAATTATAAAATATGTAAATAAATACAAAGCAATATAAACAAGTAAGAAAACTCTAGTCGAGAGTGCTCGACTAGATACTACCCTGAACCAAAATAATAGAAAAGCACATTTAGTATGGTTCAAATTTCAATTTCGATGTATTTAAAAATATAAATTAAATAGAAAACTCATTTAATTAAATAAATAAAAATTTTGAAACAATTAAAAGAGATAATTCCGACACGCTCCGGGTTTGAGCCCGAGACCTTGTGATCAAGCGCCGCGCTTTCTACCTTGACGCCACCCTTCTGTTTTAATTTTCAATGTCAAAACTGAAATAGATTCACTGCTACAGCGCCATCTACCAAATCTAAGTCAAACTAACTGCTGATGTGACTTTAAGAATGTGCAAGAACAACCAAACTAATAAAAATGTTAAAATTTCAATTTCGATTTTTGAAAAAATATAAGAGAAATTTAATCACAAATATATAAAAGTTTTGAAGCAATTAAAAGAAAACTACAATACGCCCAGCAGGATTTGAACCGGGGACCTCGCGATCGAGCGCCGCGCCCTCTACCATGACGCCACTCCTCTGTTCTTATTTGCAATGTCAAAGCTGAAATAGATTCACTGATGCAACGCCATCTAGCAGAACTAAACGAAACTAACTGCTGATGTGATTCAAAGAATGTGCTAGAAGATGTTTGAATGTATGTGTGCACACGTATTGGAAAACTGCTGTTGCTGCAGCACGTGCGTTTGTTAATTGGCCAAACATTTTGTTATTTTTTAACGTCGATTGACTAAACCGAATTTAATGAAACTTTCAGCATATGATCTACATATTCTATTGAATATTTGGCATTTAAAAGAAAACATCAAATCAAATCATTCACAATTAGCTATACTAGAATCTGACCTTCACTGGGGATTCTGGTGAATTTGGAGCCGGTATCCAAAATATAACAAAAACCGAAATTGTATAAAATGCATTGGAATATACTTTTAAAATTTGGAGACTATAGCTCTAAAAATGTAGGAGTTATAAATTTATAACCTATTGCTCTTGGGTTGCGCTGCAGTGTTGGCAATATTATGAGAACTTATTTGTTGAATAATTTAATTTCTAGACGTACGATCGTAATGAAACTTACAGAACGTAATCATGATGTTTAAATGTATGTGCATACCGAAGCACAAGTCTCTAGTATTTGATATACGACTTTTACAAAGATGAGGGTGAGGGGGTGGATTTAGGGGTGGGGGGTAAATTTTAACAAAAACCGAAATTGTCTAAAATACATCTTAATATACATTTTAAATTTGGAGACTCTAGCTTGAAAGATGTAAGAGATATAATTATTTAAGTGATCTTCGATAAGGTTTTTATCGATAAAAAACTATCGGAATGAGTTATCGTTTTTTAGTGAAAAACTCGATATGCGCGCTGTTTTTACGGACATTTTAAAAAAAAGTTGAAGTCTCTAGCTCTTATATCTTCTGAAATCGACGCGTTCAAACATACGGACGGACGGACGGACGGACGGACGGACAGACAGACGGACAGGGCTAAATCGACTCAGCTCGTCGCCCTGATCAATAATATATATACTTTGTGGGGTCTGCCACGCCTCCTTCTGCCTGTTACATACATTTTAACAAAACCATTATACCCTGATTTCCCATTTTCAATGGGTTCAGGGTATAAAAATGAAATGAAAATAAGAGGAATATATTAAAAAGCATAAATAAATAAATAAATAATAAAATATATAACAATAGAACAATAAGTGTGCTCTAGTCGAGACTGCTCGACTAGGAGATACCCTGAACCCTGTCGGCTGATATTCTAATCATTCTTCTTTTAAGCATGCATAAGCCCACTCTCTACACACTTTTCACCAACCCATTATATCCTAATTACCCATTTTCAATGGGTTCAGTGTATAAAAAACACAAATTTGCAGAGTTAAAAATTATAATAAAATTTTTTACATAAAAATAAAAAACATAAATACTTAAATTGGCTTGAAAAAAAATCATGAAAGAAAAGAATCTGATTTTGGATTGCAAAAAGTCATCGTACTCCATGTTCTTTTCCTTTAGAAAGAGCTGAACGCCTATTTTCGAATATGCTATGCAGTGGCAAGCTCTGATCGAACGAATTTTGCGCAAATTGAATTGCCAAGTGGACATAAATTGCTGCAAAATTCAAGGAGCTATCTAACTATCGAAGAATGCAGCAAAAATCCCAAACGAAAATTGCAGACGTAATTTGTCACAGCCAAAAAGTTGCACAGTTCAATCTGTGATTGGATAGCTTAGGTACAGCAGCAGCAGCAGTCGAAAATGGGCCAAAATCAGGCAGACAGCAAGCTATTTAATTGGCTAATGAAAGTGCATTAAATTTTCCCAGATTTTTCAGACAATTTATATAGTGAGGGAACTTAAGTGAGGCACTGAATAGGCGGTTTGCTGGCAATGCCTTAATAGAGCCTCTCGTTAACTAGTTGCAGTAAGTCAGAAATCGGCTTTAGTATTATAATGCAACTGAGCTGACATGCGGGGCCTATTAGCTTAAGCTAAGCACTTGACTGGGGCCCAGAGCATATCATGATCCCATAATCCCTCGATGTCAAATGGAGTCGTAAGCAGCCGTCGGCTAATGATGAGCGAGAGGTGATTAAGTCGCCAAATATCTCTGCAAGGCTTTTGCCTAACATATATATATATTCAAGAAAGAGCCTTAGTTATCGATAGTTATCGAACAGTAAAATAATAATTATTAGCTAAGTCTATCTACGGCTATGCATATCAATTATATATACCATTTATATAAGACTCAATTAGACATGTAATCATTCCCAGCCCACTTGTCTGCCACCTTGGCGTTGCCACCTAGTCGAGCTGACAAGCATTAATCGACGCAAATCAACTCAACTCAATTCGAATCAAATCAAATGAATTTCGCACTTTTAATGAAATGCTCGACAAAATTAGCCGAGGTCACAGCTGTTGCTGACCCGAGCTGACCTGGGCCGAGCTGCCCTGACAGCGACCTCACGCCTCGCTTGACCTTTCCGGTCAATTGATAAAGGATACGCCGCACAATGCATTGATAAGAATTTAATTGATTGATGCCGGCTGCTAACATAATTGCAGCACATTGTCTAATTGAATGCGAAAGAAGGGTCAGCAGACGGCACGTCACGGCACGTCACGGCATGCCATGACATGCCCCCCAGCCCCCTCACTCCCACGTACGGCCTTGATGGATGATTGAAATTTCAAGTACAGTTAATTAGGCGCAATCAGCAGCACAAAATAATGAAATCTAATTAATTTGCAGCTGTCAAAGTGAGAAGCAAAATCGAAAAGAAATAAAAGCAAAAACAACACATTTTGTGGAAGCAAGAGGGTGCGAAAAGAAAAAAAAAACGGTGTGTAGAATTAAGGTGAAGCGAATGGCCACGGCCTATGCGAAAAGGCTTGAGGATTCTTAGCAGCGTCGCTAATTGGTGGGTGGGCGCTAGACCTCCCTTAAATACATCACCCCCCCACCCCAACAATTTGGCACCTTCACAATTTTGTTGCCCCGTCATGCTGGCATTCATTCTGGGCCGTGCCACGCCCACAGACGCCTGCAGTCGGCAAAGTCAATTTGCCAATGCGCCAAATTTGTGCGTCGTAATGATCAACGGGGTGCGATGGCATAGGCAGTGGGCCGGGGGTGGAGGGTGGTTGGTGTTTGCTTGTTTTTTTTTAAGGGGAGGGGCGGAAGGCTCTGCCTGTCTAAGACGTGACGTAAATCAGCGTTTTAAGTGTTTTTTGAGCTGTCAACGGCAACGTGGCAACTTTGTTTGCCGTTCCACACTCACCCTACGTCCCTCCTCCCCCCTCAAAAAAGTAAGAAAAATGAACCAGCAACAACAATAGCAACAACAGCAACAGCTAACAGCAAATTCAGCTGACAAAAGCAGAGCCAAACTTCGGGGAACGCGACGACTATCAAATGCGCTGCAAAAGCATTTTAGAGCTCGACTCAGATATGTTCTATGTTCTATGATATGGTCAACAGACGAGCCTTAGATATATCATATTTGTATATGTTCTATGTTCTATGATATGGTCAACTGAAGAGCCTTAGATACATATATGATATTAGTATATGTTCTATGTTCTATGATATGGTCAACTGACGAGCCTTAGATATATCATATTTGTATTTGTTCCTTGTTCTATGATATGATATGATACTAGTATATGTTCTACGTTCTATGATATGGTCAACAGATAAGCCTTAGGTATATCATATTTGTATATGTTCTATGTTCTATGATATGGTCAACAGACGAGCTCTTGATAAGTCACATTTATATATGAATGTGTTTCATACATAAATGTCTCGCATATCATATCACATCATATATGCACAGATATAATATGAGCGCTGCATATGTATGGATGTATGTATAAGTAAAATAGCCTTACTCTCTATGCATAAGCTTGTGTGATTCATCAGATAGTGAAAGTAATCTGATTATATATGGATATAGTTATATATGATATAAGTATAGGTATATGATTTAGTATGAAAAATATGTATGTATGTATATATATGCATATGTATTTATAGGTAAGCCAGCCCTACTCGTGTTATTTATCAGATAAAGAAAGTAATTTTACTATATATGTATATGAATATAGTTATATATGTAATAAATATAGCAATATATATTGAAACAGGAATATATTTTTACATAAAATTGATGGGTTTATGGATTTAACTCCCATATCATATTATACAAGGCTGTCCAGATGCGACGGAACCATCTGGCAGCCCTATATCTTTTAACAGAGACGAGCTGAATACGCCGTATAGGCTTAAGGTGATCAATTGAGAGAGATCATGTTCTAAAAGTAATATCAACAAATCTACTTGAACTAAATAATAACAATTATTATCAATGTATTTTTCTTTGATTAAGAAATGAGTCCATTTAATATGGTAGGTTTCGTTGAATATGGACAATCCTGTATAACATAATATGAGAGGTATGTATATCCATAAGCCCCTTAGCTGTACGCTCTATGCTTAAGCTTGTGTGATAAGTGAAAATAGACTATATATAAATATTACTATATATAAATAAAACTATATATAAATATTACTATATATAAATATTACTATATATAAATATTACTATACATAAATATTAATATATATATTACTATACATAAATATTACTATTTATATACACATTCACTTATCAGTTCGCTCTTTACATAAGTGCTTTGTCTGACTGCTTTTGCCTGACTAGAACTCGAACCTAACTTGACATATGTAGCCACACATTCACTCGAATAGCTTTAAGAGTTACAATCTCTCGCAAGTCTGGCTGCTCATAAAATGGAAATACTTTAAGCTGCAATGGTAAAGCATGTTAATATATGAACATATTTTACCTGATAATATGTATACAAAAGTGTTTTAGTTAAAAATGTGTGTCTGCTGCTGCCACAGACCTGGCTGAGCCGTAAATCTCGATGGCAACTGGCAACTGGCAACTGGCAACGCTTTGGCTCTAAGCAGCTGGGTAAGTGTATGACAAGTGTGAAGTCCACAATACAGGCAGCACAGTTCAACATCTAAATCAAATTAATCCTGGCAAGCGTAAGTGTGAGTGAGACAGCAACAGAGTGGGTGAGTGGAAGAATGAGAGAGTGAGTCTTGCCTTTTGCCAGTTTTGGCGTAGTTTTTTGTTGTTGTTGCTGTTGCTGTTGGCTTTGTCTTGGCCAGGGTTTGCTTCAAGTGGCAACTTGTTAAATTTACGCAAGGCTTGAGGCACTGCACACGCATACACAATTAGGCAAGAGGCAGGCGGCACACAGAGTGAGAGAGAGAGAGAGTGAGTGAGAGAACTAGCTTTTGTTACGCAAACGGCAAACGGCAAACAGCAAATCAAACAAGTAAGAAAGCTCTAGTCGAGACTGCTCGACTACGAGATCCCCTGAACCCTACAAGGAACTGATATTTCAATAATAATTAGCACACACACACGCGCACACACACACACACACACACACACACACACACGCATACAAACAAACACACGCACACACACACGCATATATAGGCGATTGCGCTTGGGTTGCGCTGCAGTGGTGGCAATATTATGAGAACTTATTTGTTGAATAATTTAATTTCTAGACGTACGATCGTAATGAAACTTTCAGAACGTAATCATGATGTTTAAATGTATGTGTATACCGAAGCACAAGTCTCTAGTATTTGATATACGACTTTTACAAAGATGAGGGTGAGGGGGTGGATTTAGGGGTGGGGGGTAAATTTTAACAAAAACCGAAATTGTATAAAATACATCTTAATATACATTTTAAATTTGGAGACTCTAGCTTGAAAGATGTAGGAGATATCATTTTTTAACTGATCTTCGATAAGGTTTTTTATCGATAAAAAAGTATCGGAATGAGTTATCGTTTTTTAGTGATAAACTCGATCTGCGCGTGATATATACGGACATTTTAAAAAAAAGTTGAAGTCTCTAGCTCTTATATCTTCTGAAATCGACGCGTTCATACATACGGACGGACGGACGGACGGACGGACGGACGGACGGACGGACGGACGGACGGACGGACGGACAGACAGACGGACAGGGCTAAATCAACTCAGCTCGTCGCCGTGATCAAGAATATATATACTTTGTGGGGTCTGCCACGCCTCCTTCTGCCTGTTACATACTTTTAACAAAACCATTATACCCTGATTTCCCATTTTCAATGGGTTCAGGGTATAAAAACCATTTGACGCACTTTCATCATCAACGAACGTGGGCGTGCCACCTGCTGCTGCTGACACATTGAAACTGCCAATAACTTCTTGCCGCCTGCTCGATTCGCATTAAGCAAAAAAAAAGAAAAAAACTGCAGGCGCTTAGCAACAATAGCAATAACAACAACAACAACAACAACAACAACAACAACAAATTGCAGCGAGCCCTTCTGAAAGCTGCCAAGTCACATAGCATCAGCTATGCGATAGCAGCTATCGGCTACATCGCCTGGCTTAATGAACATTTAAGTCGATGCAAAAGACTTTTGCATACAGGTGAGAGACGGCACAGTGGGACCAAAGCTAGACGAAAGCCAAGTCCCACAATCACAAAGCTTCATAGAAAGTTGATGCAATTTTTTTAAATTTTTTTTTTATATATTTTGATTTAAAATTTTTCAATTATTTTTATTTTATATATATTTTTCTATTCTCAGTTGATTTGTTTAATATATTGAAATGTATAATATTTAATATCAATCAATATTTTAATATTAATTGATACAAAGGTTTTTTTTTTTTTTTTTTTTTTTTTTTTTCTTTTTTTATGGGGAAGATCTTTTAAAAAATTACAATTTTGATTTATAATTTAATAGTTAATAACAATAATAATTTAATAATAATAATAATTAATAATAATAATTTTTTAATTCTTTTTATATATTTTAATGCATATATATTGTTCTATTTATTGAACTAAACATTTAATACATTTAAATGAAACATGTTTGATATATTGAAAAATGTTTTTTTTTTTTTTTTTTTTTTTTTTTTTTTTTTTTTTTTTTTAGCTTTGCTTTTTTGTATTATACATATATATAAATATTTTTCAATTAATAGCTATATATTCATTGAGGCAGATTATATAGATTTAAACATTTCTTTTTAGTTTTATTTGTTGTTTGCCTATTACATATATTGATATTGATTGATTTCACATATATTGAAAAAAGTTATATATATTTATTACATCGATTTTCAAAATATATACATGCAAATATATATATTTTTTTTCTTATATATTATTTATATGGAACACTTTATTTTTAATCAATTGTAGTATACAGAGAAGTTGTGTTGTATAAATATGTATATAAATATATATATTTTTTTTGTAATTTAAGAGTACAGGACACATTACTTTTCTACTTAAATATAATATTAAAAAAAAAAAAAAAAAAAATATATATATATATATATATATATATATATATTTTTTTTTTTTTTTTTTTTTTTTTATATATTTTTATTCATGTTCAAGTTTGATGACTTAAAATATTATAAATACATATATATATGGGCTTGTATATGGGATTATGAAAAATCAGATAATGAATCTCTTGGGCTGTGAAAGCGTATTCTGCAGTCGCTTATGCCCGACTGCAACGTTCTTAGCTGTTATTAACAATTATGAAAAACTTATAATAATAATAATGAAAAAATGGACGTTCAAGCCTCGTTGCTTAATATTTATCGCCTATCGCTGATTTGGCGTTTTCGGTGGCAGTTCACGTGACTCGTTCACTATCAATCACGACTTGCGATAGTCGTCTGGGCCAGGATGTTTAGGCCTTGCCATGTTGACTTTATCTGCTGCTAAATATTTTGGGCAAAGCACTTTTGCTGTATTTTCTTCTTCTACTTTTTCGTCTTCTTCTTCTTTTTTTGGGTCAAGTGTTGCCTTGGCTGCTGCTGCTGCTGCTGACGTAGCAACGCTTTTATATTTTTTTGTTGCCTCTGCTTCCTCCTCTTCTCTTTGGAGTAGGAATTAAATATCAGGCGTGTGTGTGTGTGTGTGTGTGTGTGCGTGTGTGTGTGCACATGTGCTGTTGCCCAATTCTTACGGCTTGTGCTCTTTGCTCCCGACTTGGCCTTTTTTGCATATCATCATCATCGAAGTAAAGTTTGCTTTTGCTTTTTGCTTTCCGCTTGGCTCTTCTGCTGCTGTTGCTGCCGTCGCTGCTGTTGTTGCTGTTGTTGTTGTTTGTTCTCTTTTATTTTTTGGTGTTCAAAAGCCCACACATCACTTTTACACATGCCTATTCCTTTTATGCCCGCCCCGGAGTCGACTGCCCCCTCTTAGCTCTGACCCATTTGCCATGCCTTTGTGTGCTATTCCCCTCCTGCCCCTTGCTCTCCTCGACAATCGGTGCAGCCTCCGCATGGGCTCTCGTACATCAACTTGAAGTTCTTGTGTTTGGGTTAAGTGAAAAGTGATTGAGCAGATTTTTGTTGCGAATCTTTGGTTTCATCTCTCTTTTTCATAGTCACTATCAACCTGCCTCACACTCTCGCTCTCTCTCACTCTCTCTCACTCTCTCTCTCTCTCTCTCTCTCTCTCTTTATACCCGCATGTCTTTTTCAGCTGCTGTTATTTGGGCTCAGTTCGACTGAAGGTAGTCAAATGTTTCACTGTCTTAATTGTTGTCTCTTCTACGGTTAATTCATTATTCTTTCTCTGCTTGCTGCGCCCAAGAATCTGATAAAATTAACAAGAAAACAAAACAAAAATTGCAGCAAAATATGTCTTAGGTGTTTGGCAATTGCGTTTGTTTCGCCGCACAGTTTCGGCTGAATAGATTCATTTCCGGGCTTCTTGGAAAATATTGGCAAAAAGCAGAAACATTGTCCACAATCCGTTAGCAGTTGCCGTGTCTTTGACTTGCGCTATCTAACATAAGAAATCTATGTAGCTGAAATAGCTGGAAATTAAATTTTTTTTTGTAGTCTTACATGAGAGAGTGAGAGCAGCAGATACACAGCAAGAAACTTCTAGAAATATTGAGAATATGACCTCACATAAATGTTATATATCATAGAAATATCATATATTTATTATATTATTCTTATATTATATATTTATTATATTATATATCATATATTTATATCATTACAATTTCCAGATATTAGTTTATCCTGGTCAGAGCTGTATCTTCTACAGCGTAGTTCCCTGAAGTCCCTAAGCTAGAACTTGTCAAGATCTGCTTAGCTTAAATACAAAATTTATTCAATTTATTATGCAATTTCTATTTGCTTTGTAGCCTCTATGAGTACTAATATTCAAATATGAAGTCATTCAAGTTTACTGTTCATCAATCAAGACCTCAATCGACTGCATAGAAATAGAGTTTTAGAGTCCCCATGTTGATTGACCTGTTATATATATTGATTACAAACCAATTTCATCAAAGCCATTGGAGCCAGCTATGCATCAATCAAGTCTTCAATCAAGTATAGAGCAATACAAATCAAAATTAAGAATCCCTAAGTTAGTTGTCTTGCGTTCCTCTATACTAATTCAATCAATTAACTTGTAGTTTCTATATAAATACCTTTGCATAACAATCTAAATAGAGCCTTACATGTGTGCTGTTCATCAATCAAGTCCTCAATAAACTGTATAGATATAGAGTTCGACACTTGGAGTTTCCATGTTCATTGACCTGTCTTACAGAAGCTAATTCAATCAAATATAGAGCATTGATATGAAGTCATTGAAGTCTTCAATCAAGATTAAAGAAATATAAATATACAAGTTTGCTGTTCGTCAATAAAATCCTCAATCAACTGTATAGATATAGAGCTTGAGACCTGGAGACCTGGAGTTCCCACTTGTGCTACATAAACTAATTCAATCAAATATAAAGCATTGAAATGAAGTCATTGAAGTCTTCAATCAAGATTACAGAAATATAAATATTCAAGTTTGCTGTTCATCAATCAAATCCTCAATCAACTGTATAGATATAGAGCTCGAGACCTGGAGTTCCCATGTATAACCTATCCTACATAAACTAATTCAATCAAATATAAAGCATTGAAAATGAAGTCATTGAAGCCAGCCATGCTTCAATCAAGTCTTCAATCAAGTAAACAGAAATATAAGTTTTATGTATATATTAGTTACTCTAGCCCCCTTATAGACTTAATCAAACATTTAGCTCGTAGTGTCATATACCTACCCTCAATACCTACTATCAATTTAAATAGAACCTCTCAAGTTGGCTGTTCATCAATCAAGTGCTCAATCAAGTCAAGCAAATTGAAATAGCTTTGATTGAGCCTGCCTTAAATCAGAGTCTTTCCTTTTTCTTTCCATTTTCTGCGAAAAAAAAGGCCAGCAGATGTGAAATAAAAATCAGTCCGTTGTAATTGGCATAATTATTGCTGGGCCGGCAAACATCATCAATCAATGTCATCAATCAGCGGCGCCTTTGCGCCCAGCGATTTGATTGTTGTCGTTTTTCGATTTCACAGATTTTGCCTATTGCCGGCGCTAGCCAATTGCCAGTTATTGCTGTTACTGTTGTTGCAACATTTTGCAGCATAAATCAAGAGCGGAAATTGGCAGCAGGCGAATGCGACGCATTTGTATGCAACACGCTGATGAGATGACTTCATTAGCATCTGCTGCTGCTGTTGCTGCTGCTGGTGATGCTGAAGCAAGTTTTGATTGTTTGCATTGGGCCCGAACTGTGGCGGCCTGGCAAATCCAATCAAATGAGGGTCGAAAGAAATTGTGCGCCCGCCCGCCATGCCCCGGCTGGGGTAACAATTAGTGCGAATACTAATGAAAGGCGCTGAAAGTGCAAATGTAACTGTATGCACTTCATTAGCCACATCATGATGGACCACCGACTCATAAATGCTATGCCAATGCTAGTCACAGACGCCGCAGCGACTCACAGCGAGATCCAATCAGAGGCCCCCAGTGCTGCCCTCCATCGACCCGGCCAGCCACAGCCACAGCGTAGCTAATTAAGTTTCACTTCATCTGCGTGGAGCTGGTAGCCAAACAAGTTAATGTCTTATGCTTTATTGGCTGTATACTTATTTATATCTTCATTTCGTACACCCGAATTTATCATCATCGTGCTCCATTTCGATACTCTGTTTCGCTGTGGTATATCATTGTCGTTTGTCGTTTCGTGATAATAAAGATTTATGCCAGACAGACCGAGCCAACCAAAACTGAGCACAGCAGAGCAGAGCAGTAGCCGCTGATGTTGCCCAGTTATCGGGCCAAAACGGTTTTGGTATTCTTCTTTCTTTCCTTTTACAGAAGACGAATGCATTTTTAATTAGCGGTTGCTGCTTCACCATTTTCTCAGAAAACTTCTCCACTTTGTCTACACACTCTTCACATATACATTTCAATCAGTTACTTTTGGAACAAATAGTCACGATAGTGTAATTTGTAGACCAACGACAAAAGAGGAAATCACATTTATATAATCGAGAGGTTTCCTTTGTAGATGAGCGTGTAAGGTGAGGGCTAATATTAGTATACAAATATATACATATGTATGTATACCTAAATGTTATTGAGTTGATCAATTAATAATTAGTTGATAATATTCTTAGGTGACAATATCTGTATTTAACCACAATTTATTTAAATTGCTCGATTGCTGATTAATCGATAACACTTTCAGAAGAAAATTTATGTATTTTATCGATTAATAATTAACATTTAGTTTGAAGTCGTTTATATTTTAAAATGAAATTTTAATAAATTATATCACATATTCCATAAAGATATTCATATAAAAATAGGATCGATTAATTGATCGATTAATTTTTAAAAATTCTTGTTTTATAGTTTCCGGCTTATAGATCTTAAGAGTCTAGAGAGACTTGTCTCAAACAGGTTCTAGAATTATTTTAAACTTCCCTTACTCATTATACACTCTTAAGTAGATACATATTTCATATAAGTCTCAAATGGCTCAAAAAACACATCATACTCTCTGTTAGGGCATACACAAGTAAGAAACAAAACAAGAAAACCTAATCAGTATCAGCTGGCTCCAAATTCAGATCCTTTCGCTAGCCAACTGTTCGCTTGTAAATTATGACACACGCGCAAGAGCAGTGCACGAGAGAGAGAGAGACAGAGAGGCAGAGCGGGAGAGGGAGAGTGAGAGTGCATAGGGGTGGGAGATGCATGCCTCATAAAACATTGTCCATAGCCATGCACATAATTTACCAGTAGCTGCACTCTGTCACTTGTAGCACTGTGTAGGAGCCTCGCTGTCCAGAACTCAATTGAAAAAGTGAGATAAAAACAGAAAATACTGAAATACCCAGACCAGGGGGAATAGGCGTGAGTGTGTGTGCGTTTCAACTCTTTAAGCAGCTACAATATATGTGAAATGCCATTAACTTTTGACTGATAGAAGGATTTGTTCGACAATTTATTGCAGATAAATTACGAGTAGGTTTATCAAAGAGCAGTTTATGAAATAAGTTATCGATAATTTAACGAAATTTGGAAACTGTATGTTCACAGAATAATATGGACTGGCAATATTAAACAACAAAATCTCAAATCTCTTTCATCGGAATATGAACTAAGGGAGTTATATATGTAGGTTCTACCAGTTGTGTTCCTCTGCCCTTTAATGTCACCCTCCATAGCTAGTTTTAACCCATTTCAGCTCCTGGCGTAACTCCACGCCCATATTGGCTGTACGAACTCTCTTGGCCAACATGTGTCTGGTGATACGTCTCTAATTAGCACAGTCGGCTCTGTCCTTTGACTGAGCACAATAAAACCGCACTTGGCATTTGAGTGGGTCATCTAGACCTCAACATCGTGTCCCTATCTAGTGCCCTGCATATATAATTAATACAGGTCGTCACGTGCAGTGCGAGGCATTCAATCAGTTGCCTGGGCTACCAGACGACAGACGTTTGCTTATCATGACTATAATTAATAGAAAGTCTTTATGTATATATAGATAGGGAGAGAGAGATAGAAGCAGAGGGCGATTCTTTGACTGAGGGAAAATCACATTGAATCTATGCAACACACTGACTTTTACGTATATGTATTATTCTAGTTCTTCTTCTTCTATTGCAATTGCATTTGGCCTTTCGCCTGCACATTTCGTGCAGTGTATTGAGTTTCCAATCGAGTGAAGCTCTACTCAACTATGCCCAATTTCTGTTGTCCTTTAAGAAACGTATTCAAACGCGATTCGCATTGTTATTTTGCAGCCAATTTAGAAATTGCAAACGGACACAAAATGTTGCCATTGTTGTTGTTGTTGTCATAGTTGTTGTTGTTACAATGCAGCACTGCAGTAGGCCGTAAATTTATGTTGCATTAATTTATTGCATTGTTTTGCTTTGTTTCTCTTTTTTTTTACGTTTCTTTTACCCATTGTGAATGGGTGAATGGGCTATGATGGGCGAGTCTTGGCTTTGTTTTGTATCTATCTTATGTGAATGCGAGATGCATATATTGAAATTTAGAATCATATATCGTGGGCTCAGAAGTCATTACGGATAGGATAATATTACATGTAATGAAGTCGTTCATATACATATATAATAATAATAATAAAATAATAATTAGACCATTATTTTTTTTATCAATATATCATTTCGCTTTTGCAATATAATTTCAATAATTTAAGACATCTTATTTTATTTGCTGCGAAATGATTTCATATACAGTTGAAGTCTGTTAAAACGACTCCGCTTATAGCATTCATACGATAGTAGGGACAAAAATTCTTATATATTTCATATATAGCTATGTATAGTTATATAATTTATAAGACTATAGCGTCTGTCGTATATATCAAGGGTTGTCCTTTGAGTGCCAATATAATCGGATTCTACTGTATATCCAAATATTTTATATATATCTATAAACAGATGAGCGAAGCATACGAAATTTCAAAACTAGATTCCTATAAGATATATATAGATATATAGAATAGACCGAAGCTGTTCAATTTATAGCCTCAAAAGTTTGAGAAGCTCTCAACTTTAAGGAGTGAAGCATTAACAGTAGGAATATACTTAAATGTACAATACAAGTCTTGAGTGTCAAATAATGGTGCAGTAGTGGTAGTGGGTGCCGGAGTGGGAGCAGGAGCAGTAGCAGTAATTGCAGTATGCTTGGTGGGCATAGCACAGTCAGGTACTCCCCATATGAAATGGTAATATAGTGAAATGAAACAGGAACAGTAGATGCAACAGCAACAGCTGGCTTGAATGTTGGGTATTCCTTAGTCAGGTATTCCCCGCAAAAAAAAAACGACTCTGGCACAGCAAACACAACAACAGCAACAACTTGTGTGCTGGGTATTCCTTAGTCGATCACTCGGCATGCTCTTGTTTATGGGCCACAAAACGAGAACGAATACAAAATGCAAGCGAAACTAAGAAGAAGAAAAGAAGCAGAAGGGAGCAAGTGAAACGAGCCAAACGAAAGGGAAATTGCAAACTGAAATGTTTGGGGCTAAACATTGAAATCAACTTGAAAGATTTGGGGGCGTGGCGGGGTAGCAAGATGCATCGCCTTTAAGGTTGCACGCTTCTTCACTCTCCCTCTCCCTCTCTCTCTCTCTGTCTCTGTCTCTCTTTATCTCTTGTTGCACATTAAGTTGTCTGGGCATTGTTGCTGCCTGCTGCTGTGGCAGCTGCTTTGTTGGGGCGCCGCTTATCTGCATGCGGTGCAATTATTTCAGCTTGTCACACGTTTCCAGGGTGGGGGAGGGGCTGCCGGAAGAGAGAGCGAGGGGGGAGGGTGAGAGCATGGAGAACTGGTGCCACTGCGCGTTGCCTTTTCTGAACTTTACAAATTGAAATTAATTACTTTGTGCCATTGTCCAGCGAATTGCGGCACGCGGGGCAGTTGTTACAGCGACAACAGCGCTATAACGGTACCCTGTTGCAGCCAGCGCCCCGTATACCCCGTACCGCCCTAACACCCCACCTGCCTCACTGCCGCCCTGCCTCATCGTCAAGCTTCGCAACACTGGTTGCATTTCACAGCACTTTATTTGTTTCATGCTGTGCGCCTTGCCACGCCTACATAGCCCACCGCCCACCACCCACCGCCCACACAGCCAACAGCAGCCCACTTTCATTGCATTTTACAGTTGTATTGCGCATGCATTTGTCATATTTACACCATAAAGCCCACCCCCGCTACCAGCCCTTGCCCCTGCCCCCCCCTCCCCACCCCTCCCTTCGCTCTTTCTTTTTTGCTGTGCCCCTTACTTTGCCTGCATCCACTCGACGTTATTCGCGCTCCATTTAGTTTTGTGTTTCTTGTTCAACTTCACTTTTTGACCGCTTAACGTGTTGCCCCACCCTCTCTCCCTCTTCCTCTCTCTCTCTCGCTTTGACCTGTCTGCATCTGGGCTACGTTCTTATTAAATTTTCTTGTTTATTTAGTTGCGCAAGTTTTGCAAATATTGCCAATTTCGTGAACTTCACAAGGCCACACTCTCTCAACTGTATCCACCCTCTCTCTCACTCTCTCTCTCACTCTCTCACTCTCCCCCTCTCGCTTCCTCTCCCGCCTTGTTTGCTGTCACTGGCTACAAGCTAGTTGGTTTCTTAGTTTTCTTGCTAAATACAATCGAAATAGCTGGACTTCAGTCCGCCATCTCCCTCTCTCTCTCACTCTCTCTACCACCCACCCTTGCCCCCCCCCCCCCCCCCCCCCCCCCCCCCCCCCCAGCTCGGTCAGGCTGTCAGTTTTTCATTGCTATTTGTTAGATTGCCGTATTCTGTTGCAAAGTTCTTTGTCATGTTTGTTGTTTGCGATGTTGCGCATACGCCGCGTTAGCCAGCTTTTTGCTTGTCTCCAGCTGCTGTCGCTGTTGCCTGTCGCCTGTCGCCCCAACAAATGCGAAATGTTTTCATTTGCTTAATAGACATTGACAATGAAGAAGGTATTTTTTGTTTCGATTTTTATTTTTTTTATTTTGGTTCTTTTATTTTTTGTTGTTTTTGTTTCGTTTTTTTGGTTTATTTTTTGGTTTCTATCTGCCGCAGCTGCAAATGCTCGCCAAAAAGTTATTAGAAAACAAGTGAGGGTGCTTTGCCACGCCTCCTTCTGCCTGTTACATACTTTTAACAAAATTATTGTACCCTGTTTTTCCATTTTCAATAGGTTTAGGTTATGAAAAAATATGCCAGGAATTATGGTAAAGAATTAGCAAATAAATCAAAGAAGTGGACCTAGAAGCTGTTGGGACACAGGTGTCAGAGAGAAGTAGGAGGAGGAAGGGAAAGAGAAAAGCAAGCAGGGATAAGCAATAGAGAGAGTTTAATAGGTAGATTGCACAAGGAAAAGATAGGGAGAGAAACTGCCAGAATAAGAGAAAAGAATGAAGATGGAAAGAGAGGCGAGAAAGGGAGAGAGAGAAAAAAAAAACGAAAGACAGGTGTGAGTAGAAGAGAGAGAAGAAGTGAGAGACAAAAACGAGAGAGTAATAGAAGAGTAAAATATATAGGAAGAGAGAAACTAAGACAATTATATAGGCATAAAAAGATGGACAAGGGAGAGAGAGACTGAATGAGAGTAAAATAAGGACAGACTCGGAGACTGAAAGGAAGACTTGAGACTTGAGAGAAAGACAGAGAGTGAGAGAAAGAGATTTACAGTAAGAGAGGGACAAAGAGAGACAGAGGGATAGGTAACACTAGAATGGTAGAACACTAAAATGGTAGATAGTGAGGGTGCAGGTAAAAGAGAGAGACGGAGTAGATTAGTAAATTTGAGAACAAGAGAAAGAAAGCAAATAGAGTAAGAGAGAGAGAGAGAGAGAGAAGGGGAGAGAAAGAAAGAGAGACAAAAAGAGAGAGAGAGAAAAAAACAGAGAGAGAAAGAGAGAGAGAAAGAGAGAGAAAAAGAAAGAGATAAAGAAAGAGAAAGAGAGAGAGAGGGAGAGGGAGAGAGAAAGAGAGACGGAAAAAGAGATAGAGAGAAAGAGAAAGAGAGAGAGATTCGAGGAACTTTATATCAAAGAGTGTCTGCCCCACAAAATTGTTCCTCAAATAACTTTACTTTAAGTAGCTCAGCCAAAGCCCAAGGCCCCGGCTGCATATTAGCTCTAATTTCTAGTAAATAAATCATAAGTATAATATTAATAATCATAATAATGATAAGTAGCTCAGCAGCAATGCTTGAACCGCATAGTCTCTTGCCGTATTCAAACAGCCCAAGGCAACTGGCAGCTGAGTTAAATTGAATTAGCATTCGGAGCTGAAGTTGGAGAAGTTAAAAAACGTTTGCCAATTCGAGTGAGAAACGAGTGAAGCAGTGCTTGAAGCAGAAATCAGTTCTAACTACTTAAATTCATCAACAGAAAACTTAATGTGTGTGGGTGTGTGAGTGACTATGTGTGTGTGTGTGTGTGTCTGTGTGTGTGTGTGTGTGTGTGTTTTTCTGTGCATGCTCATAAAGTAGTTGCTGGCACTCCTTCAATTCCATGCAGCAAGGACAAGGCACATAAATTGTTGCTGTAGCTAAACATAAGTTAGTTGTGTGAACTGCACAGAGAGTGGGAGTGAGAGAGAGAGAGACAGCCGCCCTCTTGGAGACAGTCATGAATATGAGCTCAGCACAGAATATGCATGTGCAGTCAGTGGGCGAGTGGGCGAGGGGGTGGCTTGGGTGGCTCGGGCTGTGTTAACTCGGCCAACTGTTGCATGTCTGCAGCTGAAATATCGCGCATAATTGCTGCATATTTCGTTGCGGTGCATGTGTGTGTGTCTGTGTGTGTGAGAGAGTCATTTGTCAGCATGTTTTACAACACTTTTTTCTAGGGCTTATGCCACTTTCTGTCCGTCTGTCCGTCTGTCGTGTCAGTTGGCCAGCTGGCATCGATGATACAATTCTCAGGCTTAATTTTCACATCAGGCAAGCTGCTTTCTTCTGCTGCCGCTAGATGTCGCTCGAATGAAGTCACCCAAATGCGGGTAAAGACAATGGCAATTGGCGTTGATTTGCCAACAGCTGATTAACGTTGGCCTAAACGCTTGCGTAACCGCCGCTCTGGGACCCGAGCCAACTTCACCTGGCCTAAGTGTTGGTTAAAGCCAACAACTCAAGCATTTCGCGCTGCAAATTACAGAGCTCGCGAACGGTGCGGCTGCCGCGCTACTCGGCATCCGCTGCTGCATTTACGAAATAACGATTGCAGCTGACGTCGACGCCGACGTTGACGTTGACGTTGACGTTGACGCTAACGCCGCTTGGCGCTTGCGCAAACGCCTCAAATTGCAGGTGGGCAAATGCAAATTGAAATCTTTATTAATTATAGCAGTCAACTTCCGTCCTAGACCCCAAAAAGCAACGCCAATCGGATAATCGCTGACAAATCCCAAAAGCACAAAG
This sequence comes from Drosophila navojoa, assembly GCF_054131105.1. Lineage (NCBI taxonomy): Eukaryota > Metazoa > Arthropoda > Insecta > Diptera > Drosophilidae > Drosophila > Drosophila navojoa. The sequence continues at coordinate 6,384,000 of NC_142895.1, read as the reverse complement.
GCCTTCCAAGTGTCTCCGAGCCAATCTGTGCCGCTCGAGTGTAAGGTGTCTGGGAATTGTTTGCAATCTAAGCGACTTAACTCATTGTAAGACAATTCTGTGAGAGAATTGCGTAAGGCGTTCAAGGCCCCAGCTGTAGAACCCAACATATAGCATTGGCTCGTTACTGGCTCAGCGCTTGAGAGCAGCCGGAACAGCATGACGAAAGAATTCTGTTAATTAGAGTAGATTTCATCTAGAAGAGCAATGGCAAATGCTTTAGAGAAAATATAACCACAATGAATGAATATAAAAAAAGACCTTGAGGTATTTATGTGGAACTGGAGCTATTTTGATCTATGTATACTTATCTATCAATCTTTATATAGAATCTCAAGTGGGCTTATACATGAGAAGGCATATGCTTGCCTTTCTTTGTGATTCTCATGAATTGTAGTAAGCTTTTGTTGGACTTGGATACACTATATATAAATATATTCTGTTATGCATTCTCTCTTCATTTGCAATCTGTTTGACATTTTGTTTCAGATAGTGCTGTCTTTGGCTTAGTTTTTCTATTCGATTCTTGAAATACGTTTCGCTGTCCGTCTCATACGTATGTATATATTGTATTATTTCAGCTTTTACTCTAATTGAACTAAGTTTAGTTTCTTACGCTCTTAATTTCAGCTTTTCTTTGCGATTCTCATGAATTCATGAATTTGCAGACATTCCATATACATTATCTTAGTTTTACTGTCATTTGACTATGCTTTTTCTTCTTCTTTCTTATCATTCTGTCTAACACAATACTAGTTGAAATATGTTACTAAAAGAGGCTGCTCTACTTCGCCTTTCTTTCCGATTGAATTGTGCTGCTGACAGTCTTAGATCTATGTACATATATGTGTACATCATTAGCTTCTGCTCTTATTGAACTGAGCTTTTTTCTTCCCTACTTCTTTGTCTTGACTTCAGCCTTTCTTTGCGATTCTCATAAGTTGAAGATATGCTATGTGCATCATCTTAGTTTTTACTCTTATTGAACTGCACGTATATCACATCTCTGCCTTTCTTTGCGATTCTCATGAATTGTGGACAGCTCTGCTGACAGTCTTAGATCTATGTACATATATATGTACATCTTTAGCTTCTGCTCTTATTGAACTGAGCTTCTTTCTTGCCTACTTCTTTGTCAAGACTTCAGCCTTTCTTTGCTATTCTCATAAGTTGAAGATATGCTATGTGCATCATCTTAGCTTTTACTCTAATTGAACTGCGCCTATATTAGATCTCTGCCTTTCTTTGCGATTCTCATGAATTGTGGACAGCTCTGCTGACAGTCTTATATATACCTACATAAAAATATTTATAGCTATACTCTTATATCGGTATTTCCTCGCCTTTGCTTCAGCCTTTCTCTGCGATTCTCAAGAATCAAAGCCAGTCTTATATGTAACTATATCACTCCAGTTTCCACTCTCATTCAAGCATGCTTCTTCTGCATCTTTGCCATTCTCTCTCCAACTGTGACCCGCTTACTTAAGATACTCAGCCCGATAAGGCCACCGCTTGAGTGTTGAAATATTTGACATGTGCAAGGCACATGAAAAGTCTGGCTCTCGGCTCAGCTCGGCTAAAAAGACTTCTTGATTGTGTGTGCATTGCGTATTTGCATTTCATGATTTACAACGCGTCCATAAAGTGGAGCGAACTGGCGTCGAGCTGTTATTTTGCGTGCTGGGTGCCCAAGGTCTGCTGCTGCTGGCTGCTTATTAGAGACGTCGTTGCTGTTCGTCCAACTGCCGTATAGCCATCCGCACGGCGTTTGCAGTGCCAGCCACCAAATTGACAACAATAAAGATGCAGTTGCAGTTACCTCTTGCCAGTTGGCGAGGTGGCGAGGCGGCGATGCGGCGAGCAGGAGCCGCACGCAACACTCGTTTGCATACGTGGACATGTTAATTTTCAATTGGTGCGCGCGACTGCCTGAGTCCGTGGGCGCTGCTGCAAGATTGAGTTGCCGCCGTGTGGCAATTACCGAACAACAGCAACAGCAACTGAGGCAGCAACTGAGGCAGCAGCAACAGTAGCACAGCCACAATAACAACAATTTGCAAAAGTGCCTGGAATGCGTCGCAGTCGCGCGCTGGCCACGGCCATCGACATCGGCAATTTCATTATAATGATAATGATAATGATAACGATAATGATAATGATAATGATGATGATAGCGATGCCCATTGCAATGGGCCGCCGCGACGCTGCCTGAAGCGATGCTTATCCGTTTTTAGAATATCAATTATAAGTCATTTACTTGGCCAGCACGTCCGCAGTGGTTCCTCGTTCGGTCCACTCACCCAGTTCCAGTTACGCTGTCCATCAATTCGAGAGTGGCTCACCTTACCACCCACACACCGCCCGACCCAACCGAGCCAGCTCAGACGCCGCCAGCTGCGTGTCAAGAGTGTGAAACTGTAAAAGTACTTTTTAATTTAAGCTCATTTTAATTGTGAGAACTTTATTCCATTTGTTTTTCGTTTTTCGTTTTTGTTTGTTGCTTCCCTCAAAAAATAAAAAAAAAAAAAACAACTTTCCACCTGCCCGAAAAATCCAAATCACATTTAATTTTCGACTTGATTCTTCGTCAACAGCAAGTCGCTCTCGCTCTGCCTCACAATTACAGAGCGTCATTTAGTCAGAATTGTTTGCTTCCAATTAGTTGCTTAGTTTTGTTATTTAATGGCCAGCTTCGTTCCGACGAGCAGAGCCACAGCAGCGCCAGCTAATGGCAGAGCAACTGCAATTTGTCCAGAGGTGGCTCAGTTGAAAGTCGAGAGAGAGTGTTTGGCCATTTTGCTCTTGATTAAACGATTACGATGGGAGATGGGAAATTGAGAAGGCTCTATAATATTCAAGTAAGGCTTGTGGGTGAAGAGGGCATATATCACATATATGTATGTTGATGAGGTCAAGTTAAAATCAGAAACTGTCTGAATTAGTTACCCTGCCTATGCTTGAAGAAGTGAGATAGTTCTTATCGGAAGTCGCCTAGCCTAGTCGACTAGCCCGATGATTGCTCTAAATCCTACGCAGAGCTGATCTTCTAATCATTCTGCTCTCTCTATCCCATTTATATACATTACAAGTAGCTCATTCACACATACAAACACACACATGCTCATAAACATATGCTCTGCTCTTATGGGTTTTGCTGTGGGAACTTGGGAATTCTTGTATAACTATTGTTCCATAAAGAGTTTCTATAGAAAAATTTTAGAGCTTTAGAATGACATGCACTTGTATGTGATAAAGAAAACAAATGTCTTTTATCTCGTATGTGAAATAAATGTATGTGAATTTATCAGAAAGAGGGAGGTATACAGAGTTGGCCAAATCTTTGATTTTATTAGGGAATATATTTAAACTACTTACTGCTATTTATTTGTGTAAAATTCTTAGTGTTTAAAAAAAAAGAAATGATCGATTTTAATCGATAATAAGCCAATTCAGTAAACAAAGAAGAAATGATAACGGTATTACAAATGGAGTAAAACATATTCATAACTTCAGCTCTTTACGACATTTGTTTAACAAAATTATTGATCTTACAAAAAAAAAAAAAGAAAAAAATAAAAATAAAAAAAAATAAGAAAAGAAAAATAAAATATTTAAAAAAGATGACAAAACAAAAAATGTCAATAAAAAATAAAAATGTCATAAGCTCAAAATGAACTGATAAATTAGTTTGCATCTTATTTTTTCCATTTTATTTTATTTGGTATATTATATATTAGCGCATCATTAAAAGTAAGGTCTTTAGTATTAAAAACTCATTTCAGTAAGTTTTTTGTGCAATAGCGCCTTAAGTATAGGAGCGAATTTGTGTGTTTCTGGATCATCTTTAATTGTTATGATATATGATGATATATATTGTATCATTTGTATGTTATATATAAGATTGAATAACAGAGAGGATTTGCTTATAACCTCAAATAATGGAATCAGTGGCTTGAGAACAGTAAAGCTCTTTTCTTTTATGGTAGAAAAATAAGTTTGTCTTATCAGATTAGCACACAGATTATAACACATAAATGCGCTATAGAGTTTACGACAAAAGCTGCAACAATACTATATTTAAAAAAAAAAATATTGAAAAAATATTATAACTAATAAACTGCTGCATATATTAGCTCTAAGATTCCTTGGAAGTTTATATTCCAATCTAATATTCAGCTTGGTAGTAAAAAAGTTGTTAAATAAAATACAAAGAAAGAACAAGTAAGAAAGCTCTAGTCGAGACTGCTCGACTACGAGATCCCCTGAACCCTACAAGGAACTGATATTTCAATAATAATTAGCACACACACACGTACACACACACACACACACACACACACACACACACACACACACACACACACACATACAAACAAATACACGGCCACACATACACATACAAACAAACACACGCACACACACACACGCATATACAGGCGATTGCGCTTGGGTTGCGCTGCTGTGTGGCAATATTATGAGAACTTACTTGTTGAATAATTTGATTTCTAGACGTACGATCGTAATGAAACTTTCAAAACATAATTATAATGTTTAAATGTATGTGTATACCGAAGGACAAGTCTCTAGTATTTGATATACGACTTTTACAAAGATGAGGGTGAGGGGATGGATTTAGGGGTGGGGGGTAAATTTTAACAAAAACCGAAATTTTCTAAAAATTTTCTTAATATACGTTTTAAATTTGGAGACTCTAGCTTGAAAGATGTAGGAGATATAATTTTTTAACTGATCTTCGATAAGGTTTTTTATCGATAAAAAAGTATCGGAATGAGTTATCGTTTTTTAGTGATAAACTCGATCTGCGCGTGATATATACGGACATTTTAAAAAAAAGTTGAAGTCTCTAGCTCTTATATCTTCTGAAATCGACGCGTTCATACATACGGACGGACGGACGGACGGACGGACGGACAGACAGACGGACAGGGCTAAATCAACTCAGCTCGTCGCCCTGATCAAGAATATATATACTTTGTGGGGTCTGCCACGCCTCCTTCTGCCTGTTACATACTTTTAACAAAACCATTATACCCTGATTTCCCATTTTCAATGGGTTCAGGGTATAAAAAGAGAGAGAGAGAGAGAGAGAGAGAGAGAGAGAGAAATTATGGGAATCAGTCTATAATCCAAGTGCTCTCCAAACTTTTGTCTTCTCAGCAAATCCTAAGTCTATTGCTTGTACTAGCACTTTAAAGGCAGCTCTCTTTCAGAACTAGATCGATTGCGATAGATAAAAGTCAGTTTTCAATGGGAAGCGTAAAAACGTATTTTTATCGAGCCATCGATAGCAAAACAGTTTACAGCAGGTGCCACACCTGGTGCAGGCGTGCCCTAGCGGCTTTTTTTTTTTTTGTTTTTTGGCCAGCGAGGCCCTAAGCCTTAAGTGAATGTTGTGAATGCGGCTGCTGTTTTTATGATGGCCATTAATTGAGTTTTTATCGGTTGCGGATTATGTCCGATACCCGAGACTCGGTTTCCTGTCCGGGGCTATCCCAAGGGATTTGGCAATGCGGCGCCTGCCAACTTGGCCAAGTTGGCCAGCGTGGACTGCAGCGTTTAATTGATGCGCCAGTTAATTAATTGTAACAAGTCTTGCACAGTACAAAACACCGCAAATGATACGAGCCATTTATGGCAGCTGTTGCAGCTGCCAGCGGGTGGGTCGGGGGACGCGAGTCTCGAGACTCGAGAAAAATCGACCTCATAAGCAGAGGCAGCTACGTTAACTGCCTGCCACGGCCACAAAAACGACAGCGAGAACGAAACTGAAAACGGCTAAAAAACGCGAATCAGCAAAGAAGAGGAGAATAAAAAAAAAAAAAAAAAAAAAACCAAATCATTGAAGACTCTCGCAGCCGCAGACTGAATGCGATCTGCAGCCGCAGATCTTCAGCAGCTGGGGTGGGGCAACTCCTGGCCGGAGCTGCAGCCGAACTGAACCCTGGACCCGGCCCAGCCGCGGCTGCTGAGCAGCCCCAACTGCGTTACACGAAACGGCGTGTTGATGCCAGTTGAATGAGCAAACATAAAACGAGCTCAAGCAGCCAGAGAACAAACTGCGGTAGCCAACGGCTGGCTAACGAATACCAAATACACTTGCCCCAAATATCTATTAAAATAAGAAATATAAAGTTCTTCTTTTAATAAAATGTATATCTGGTTAAAGAAAAATTTTAACTTAAATGAGAAATGTATAGTACTTTTTTTTACATTAAATAAATATGTGTATACACATATACATATAAGAATTTATACAAGTATGTATAAATTCTTTAAATTGCATATAAAAATACTGACAAAAATTTATTCTGTGTAGATTGAACTAAAATTAAATATATTTATAAATCGATGTATTATATATATTAAATTATATAACTTTAAGCTAAGCTATATAGCTTTAAGCTTATGGAAATAAAAATGAAAATAATTCAATAAATATTAAAAGTTAAATGTAAAACAATAAAAATATATATTTTGAAATATGTACATACATTTATACTAAACGACTTCTAGGCTATAAAAAAAATGTCTTAAGTTTGAACAACTTTTTTCCAAATATATGTGTACATATTTTTATTATCATTATTATTAAATCAGAGTTTTAAAAACAAATTTGATTTTTTTTTTCAATATTTTTATAATATTAATAATTTTAAATACCTATAAAATTTTATATACCTCTCTAATTTTTTTAATTTAAACATTTTTATTTATTATTATAATATTCATACTTTTTCATAACATTTTTTGTGATTTATTATTTAAAATAATTTTTTTTTTTTTTAGATTAAATTACATATGCGTTTAAAAATATAGATTTTAATAATTTATTTTATATTATATATATTTATATTATTTTAATAATTTATCCAAATTTTGTTACTTGTTTTTTATTTGAAAAAAAAAAATTATATTATTTTTTTTTAACCTAAAGTCCTTCTTATACACATATTTTTTTTTTTTTATAATTTGCCTTTTTGTTTTTTTTTTTTATTAACATTGTTTAATTTTTTAGTTCTTCAAGATACGAAAAATTATAAATTTAAAAATGATGTTTTTTATATTTAATGTAGGCAGGGATATATTTATATTCATTTAAGATTCAAATGTTCCATATGAGCCTGCACTAAAAAACTGATGGACCCCGTCGCAGCTACATAAGTTGTAGAAAAACTTGCGAAGAACACAAAAAGAAGAAAAAACCAAATCGAAAGACTTAAGGCACAAACTTGAGCTAGCATAAGTGCAAGCGTGCTAGCGTGCGTGCGCGTGTATGAGTAACTGTGTGTGTGTGTACTTGCGAGTGAGTATTTAGGCCCGGTTTAGAATGGGCGCTCGTTGCCCGACAGACATTCCGATGCAGCAGGTGTTTAGCATAAGTAATTGATATTCTACACACAATCACTGAGGCAGCAACAGCAGCAGCAACAGCAGCAACAGCAGCAGCAGCAGCAGTTGCAGCTTGACGTGGCATGAAGTTTAGCTGCAGCAGCAGCAAATTAAATGAAGCAACTTGAAATTGCAAAAGCAAACTCCGAGTCGATTTGGCCAGCAAATGGAGATGAAGATGAAGATGATGCTGCTGGTGCGACTGCTGATGCCGATGATGAAGCATAAGATGGGGCTGCAACTTGTTGTCTACTCTGGGCAATGGGACGAACGTGAAATTAGCTTGCCCCATGAGCTAGAAATCATTTCGAATTAAATGACCAGCCAACGCCTCAAAGCTGTAACCGCAAATGCTGAAGGTCTTTGGCTAACCACAGACAGCAAAAGCAGCAGCAGCAGCAGCAGCAGCAGCAACAACAACTAAAACAACAATCATTAACAACAACTGGCAAATAGCAAAGGCAACATCATTATTTATGATTATTAATATGGATTTACATAAGCGCTGAAAATGCGAGCAAAACTTCACACAAATCAGAAGCTTATTGGTGCCATTTAGCTGTTCCATTATTATTCAGCGATTTGTTGGCAACCCCAAATAAAATCAGCTCGAATCAAATGAAACTGGAATCCAGACAGATAGACAGACAAATGACAACAACAAATAGTTGACTGGCGTCAGTTGATTTTTTTCTGTTTTTTTTTTTATTTTATTTTGATTTTGCATTTGAAGTGCGACGCTCAGCTGCGACACTCGACTCCAATCGTGCGCCCATAAGTTTTACATGTAATTTATGTTAATTTTTCACTTTAGTTTAACATAAAAATCGAAAACGCCTAAACAAATGCCAGACAGTCGCGACACGTCGCTATAGATAGATATGCCCTGCCGTGCAATATATTGTATCTGGCCGATTGCCCATGGGCGTAGCCAAAGAGAGATGGCTGCGAAGGGGGCATGGTCTGCGTGTGGCTCTGCATATAAGATTACAATTATTATGGGTTTATAATGGAACTGTGTATATACATATATTGTACATATTGATTATATTTTATATAGTATACATGTATATATGGTGTAATTGATAATGAGAGACAGAAAAAGAGAGAGGCAGATAGACAGACAGACGGGGAGAGAGGGATACAAAGACAGATAGACAGGGAGAGAGAGAGACACAAAGACAGACAGACGGAAAGAGATAAAGACAGATAGACAGACAGAGAGACAGAAATGCATAGAAAGACAGAGAGAGAGAGAGAGCGAGAGAGAGAGAGAAACAGATATATATATAGAGAGAGAGAGAGAAACAGAAAGAGAGAGTGAGAGACAGAGAGAGAGAGTGAGAGACAGAGACACAGAGAGAGAGAGAGAGAGAGAGAGAGAGGCAGAGATACAGAGAGAGAGAGAGAGAGAGAGAGAGAGAGAGAGAGAGAGAGAGAGAGAGAGAGAGACAGAGATACAGAGATACAAAGAGAGAGACAGAGATACAGAGAGAGAGAGAGAGAGAGAGAGAGGCAGAGCGATAGAGACCAAGATGGGTAGAAGGGCACATAGGATAACTGTAGTTGAAAAGTCAAATCCTTGATGATAAACTATACTTTACTCAAAAGTTTCAAAAATTAGCTTAATTTGAGGTTCAAATTAGATCTTCAAATTAGCTCTGCTAACAAAAAAAAAATACTCCTTCAAATTTCATGTTATGAATATAATCTAAACAAGCTAATCTGTTTGCATTTGTGGCTTTAGAAAGTCGTAAGACCTGATAAAACACAATTAACAGTATCTTAAACCTGAGAATAGTAAGCCAAAAGTTATATTTAGCTAAATCAAAAGGAAAAGTTCCTGAACAGTTGAAGCAGTATGATCTATAAGTGAGAACAGACTGCATATATAGTACTTTTCTAGTTTTCATATGACTGAATTTCATGTAGCTCTAACTCGCTCTCTGCTTTTGTTCCGCACTTCTGTTGGAATTCAGTTGAGACCCCTTTGACAACGCCACTGGCTGCCAATGACGCTTCAAACATCGCTTGCCAAATGAAAAATTATATAGCCGCCGTCCGGCTGAAAAACAAGAAAACCCAACGCCCACTTAACAAACGGCTCAACCCGTTTCAAATTAAAGCGAACTATATTAATATACGTATGTGTGAGTATGTAGAAATATATAATATACATATATACATATACATATGTATGTATATCTGACTCTGTCTTGGGTCAGTTGAACGATTTGGCATTGACTTGGCGCGCAATTAATGCAAAAGGTCAGTTCGCTGTCTCGAGCTGGGCCGGCGACTGTGGCAACTCTTGGACAGCTGACAGCTGGGTGGCAACTCTGGCAGCTAGCGCATGGCGAGGGAGAGGTAGAAAACCTGTAAAATCCACGCCTGCGGCCACTTGAATCTGCGCCCCTCGTAGCTGTCATTTAAACGTTTATCAATTTTATTATTGTTTTTGTTTTTTTATTTTTTCGATTTAATATTTCATTTTATTTAGCTTTATGTGTGAGTGTGACAAGGCGAGCATTTAATTATAACGTTAGCCGGCTTGCAAATCGCTGTAATTGGCATGGCCAGACCTTCCATTGGGCCATTAATAAGCGCGTCTAAGCCAGTTCGGTTCGGGTCGGGTCCCTGCTGCTGTTGGCCATTGTGCTGGCCATTTATTAGAGCCAAGTGCACAATTTCTCTTACTCGACTTTGATTGTTCAATTCGAGCTGGAACTCATCTCTCTCTCTCTCTCTCTCGCTCTCTCTCTCTCTCTCTCACTCTCTCTCTCTCACTCTCTCTCTCTATGTCTGCCTGCCTGCTCATCATTAGGCTCGAGTGCGTCCCTGATCCATGTGTGACCTTTTCCTGTTTTGATTACCGTATTCGGTTGTTGTCCCTTTTCAGTTTTTTTTCCGCCTCTCCATTTTTTTTTCTTTTGGCCTTTCTCTGTCCGTCTGAATTGCATGAATCACAATTTAAAATGATTCGCATTCGCTGTTAAGTAGTTGGCATTCGAACGAAACGCACAGTCGAAATTTCCGTTGAACCTTTTCTCGTTCTACCCTGCAGCTACAACTATGAGTGGGCATGCTCAACGACGACTCAGCGGAAATTTGTAAATTATTTTATGATTTTTTTCTTTTCGATTTTCTTATAATTTGATTGACTTTGAAACGTTTGTTTTATTATTTTTACATTTTTCTTCTATGCAGGGTATCCATGCCGTCGTAGCGGCGGCTCTTTCGTCTCGACTTCCATCTTCGATGACTCAACAGATTCGTAGCTTCTGCATTTTTCGGGCATTTTCATTAGGCGTCCGCGATGATGGCAATCAGTTTGCTGGCTCTGGGTCATTCAGCCGCAACAGGATAAGGGCCACACGGCCGTTCCGTTCGTATCCGTGCCATTTCGTGCTGTGCCCTTCCGTGCCAAGCCGTGCCAAGGCCTTTTCCTATCTATCCTATTCTTAACCGTATTTCAATGATATGCCCCTTATAATGATATTCCTCTTTTATTGTTGTTGTTGTTGTTGTTGTCGCATGGCTCACTTAGTGAACTGCTGGACGTGTTCGTGATCTTTTGACAGGGTCAGACCAGCTGAGTTTTGCACTATGTGTACGTGTGTGTGTGTGTGTGTGTGTGTGTGTGTGTGTACACAGTCTGACAAATAGCGTAACGTCATCTTCACTTTCCATACTCGCTTGAGAAATGCCAAGAGAGTGTATTGGGTTTTGCTCTCATGCTCTCTCGCATTGACTGCTAAAATTTAATCACATTTAATTCTATGACATATACTATACATACATATATACACATATACATATATACATATATATACAGCTCCACTTTGGACACCCGCTGAGCCAGCGTCGCTGTGGAGCTGCTGAGCTTTCATATTCTTTGGCCTTTGTTGGCGCCTCGTACTGTTAGCTTATACAATTGCCTCGGCTGCCTTTGCTACAGATGAAGGTCTGATGAAGGGGAGTGACCGACTAGCAGATGCCCTCAACCATGCAAAGAGCTGCTATTTCAAGCATAGAACTTTACTGCTCGCATAGCATGGATGTATAGATGGACAAACAACAGACAGGCAGACAGTTCTAACTTTCAAATCTTTATTCCGATTCAAGCACATATACAGTGGGTAACATTAGTATTCGGTTAATTTATTCTACAACGTTTTTTCGCTTTATATATAATCTTTGTTGGCTATGTTAAATATACTATATTGATAATATCAATATATCATATATATGAATTTAATATATACCTCATCGGAAATATTATTTTTGAATCTATAATTTAGTATTTACACCCTTTTAATATCAATTCATATTATATGTCTTATGTTACTCACTGTATGTTGAGGCCTGTCACGCCTACCTCTGCCTATTTCAAAGCGTTTCACAAATTTATTATACGCAGCGTTCCTATTTCAATAGGTTCAGAGCGTATTTCATATATCCACTTGAAGGCATATGAAGGCATATCAAAAATCGTTATATAGTTTAAGTACTAGAAACGTTTTGCATGTGGAACGCTTCAGATTCGCTTCACAAATGCAGATATAATTAAAGCCTTTTTCCTGGCCTTTTCATTGTAGCTCATAAGCCAATTTATTGACATTATTTTTGTTGTTGTTGTTTTTAATTAGAGCTAATTAATTAGTTAACGAAAGTTCATACCGAAATTTATTTGTCATTTCTCTTATTAAAATTTATATATATTGTAATAAATATTATTCATCTCTCATTGATATTTGTATATTATAATTTTATTTGCCAATCATACTTTATTTTTTTTTTAGTTTTATTTTTAGTTATTATTATTATATATATACATTTATACATATATACATATACAGTTATACGGGTATAACGAATTTTTGTGGAAGCTTTTCAAACTGAAAAATATTTGATTTTTGGCAGAAATATTTATAATGTTTTCTTTTTAATTAATTTGAGTTTGATTGTTTATTAGCGAAAATATTTCGCATGCTCATGAAATAGTTTCAAGCATTAAATACAAATACAAATACATACATGTATGTGTATATATATGCATACATACATACACATATACAGCTGCAGTTTCTATCTATGTATGTATTTATTATATATTTTATATCTGCATGCATTCCATTTGGCATTCTCGTGGCCTTTTGTCCCGTTTCATTGATCCGCATGCCATTAATATCTGGCACTGGCCTACGGATTATTCCAGCCGGCCCGGCGGACAGACAGCGACGCATATTAGTTATCGTTTAATGCCCCGCGTCGAGCGGCTGCCAACTAAATAGAATGAAACGCATAAAATTGTTAACGTTTGGCCACAGCTCTAGCAGAGGACGGAGGACGGAGGACTCTGGGCCGTGGGCCACCCCAATGAAACGTTGCTACATTTATGTATGTTTGGCCAATCAATTAGGATATTAGAGGCATGTTCGCATTGTAAACTGACAATGGCAGCGGGTCGCCAGCCGAGGGTCATTCTGTTTGCCCATTTCATTTGCAGCGGGCAGCGCCCTCCTTCAATCTAGGCAACGATGTGTTTCGAATTCCATTTTCTATGCCGCACGCCACATGCCACATGCCGTATGCCGTATGCCGCACAGAGGTGTTGCGGCCACAAATACAGAGAACTTGCCCAACCACCCCTCCCTTCCTCTCCTTCCGTCCTACGACCCCTGCGGATTGAGTGACATATTCAGTTTGACTTTTGCCGGACATTTGCGGCCTTTGTTACTGAATTTGTCTCACTCGTTTCCATTTTCCATTTTCCATTCTCTGGGCCAACTTGATATGCTAAGTAGCCACCTCCCTCCCGCTCTCTCTCTCTCTCTCTCTCTCTCTCTCTCTCTCTCTCTCTCTCTCTCTCTCTCGCTTCCATTGTAGTCAGCTAGCCGAGTTTTCCAACGATATCCCACCTATCCCAGCCATCCGCTATCCGTTGCATTCCGCTTTCATTTCTAGTCCAATTATCACGGCTTTTAATCAAGTGACAGGCGCTCGACTAATTTCCAAATGAAGGCCCCGAAAAAGGAAATCGCATTTCCGCTCCTTTCCATCGATTGGACACTGCAAGAGGCAGCAGAAGACCAAGAAGAAGAAGAAGCAGCGCAAGAAGAAGACGAAGCAACTGTGAAAGAGGAATCAACGAATGCTTCTTTGTTTCTGTAGCGCTGCAAGCTGGGGGCGTGCCTGCTTTTGGGGCAGGGCAACGACGACGTCGACGTCGACGTCGCTGTTGATAAACCGCAGCGACAAAGCCGAAAGCCAGCGACAGCAATGAAAATGCCTAGGTAATAAATAAAAATTGTTTTTAAACAACTTAATCGAATTTGTGTTTTCCGATTGACTTGCCCCGTTTTTCATAGCCCACAAAGATACGTATGCAGAGCGCCGGCGAGGGTGGGCAGAGAAGTAGTGGCACAGCTGAAGAGAGATAGATGCTGGATAATGTCTATAGAGAATGGGGCATATTAATATGTGAGAATATGTAAACGATTTTTGTATTGTATTGTTTTTTAAGTTTTATTTTGTACTTTTTTAATAGCTTTAAAATAAATTAAAATTAATAATAAAATAATACTAAAATATTTGTATAAATCAAATTTACCCAAACAATTTAAAAACTTAATAATAGAATGAAAAAAAAAAAATTTGAATGCCAATTTCTAATAAATAGTAAGAGATTATTTATTTAAACTTTTTTTTATATAATCAAACAAAAATGCTAATAAATTAAGAGTAACAATAAACAAAATGTTTATAAAAATGTTGTAAATTGTTGAAGTTAAAATAAAATGTCAATAAGTTCATATAAGATTTTTAATTATATATTATTATTATTATTATTATTATTATTATTATTATTATTATTATTATTATTATTATTATTATTATTATTATTATTATTATTATTATTATTATTATTATTATTATTATTATTATTATTATTATTATTATTATTATTGTTATTATTATTATTATTATTATTATCATTATTATTATTATTATTATTATTATTATAATTATTATTATTATTATTATTACTTTTTTATAATTGTATAAAATTCAGTTTTTTTTTATTTATTTCTTTTCATTCATTTATTTATTCATTTTCATTTATTTTTTTTTATTTATTTATTTATTTATTTATTTATTTATTTATTTATTTATTTATTTATTTAAATAATATATATATTTTTTTTATATAATAATATATAAATAAAATGATCCCTGCGATATGTGTTTATTCTATTCTTTCTCTTATTTTCATCTACATATATACTCTCCGAGCGACCCTCGCTAAATGTGAGATATCTCATAGTCTGGCATTTTTATGCGTTTGCCTTTTGGCCTTTGACTTTGACATAAAAAAAGAGCTCGAAGAGCCGCCACCTTTTTTTTTGTGTTTTTGGTGCTGCAGCCTCAGCGGAAGGAGCTGGGCAGGGGGAGTCCCGATGGCGCATGTACTTCTAGGGGCTGCCCCAAATGCGTTTCTGTTGTTGTAACAACAATTTTTATGACGCAAGTGCTCGTAAAACGGCGTTGCTCTTGTTCTCCTTGTCGTTGCGTTGTTTGTGGTTGTTCGCGTTGTTGTTGCTGCTGTTGTTGTTGCTGCTGTTGTTGTTGTTGCTGGTGCAGAAGGAAACCAGCCTCGTTCGCTGTCATTTGTCGCTTGACTGTTGTCGCCTGCCATTGTCCTTGTGTCTTGCGGCCACCGAAATTGTGTGTGTATTCGGTTTTAACACATTTTGGTCTAATGGAGTGCCATTGCTCCATTGCTCCCAGCTGCCGCCCACATGCCACGAAATGCTTTGCATTCCCAATTGAGATTTCTGTTCAAGAGAGAGAGCGGGAGAGAGAGAGTCTGTCAGTTTAGGTTTGTCTTGGCACTGGACAGACCTGGCAAAACTTTTGCTGACCACCAAATGACTGACCAAGTGAAAGTTGAACCGCAACACAACATGACAACAACAACAACAACAGCAACAACAATTAACAGGCATTACAATCTAAGCGCCAAGATTACACGTGTTGCTTGTTTATATGTTGTTATTGCTGTTGTTCACTTCTTTACAGCCTAGTATTTAAAATATGTTCAGCTTGAGCATAGGAAAAACTCAAAAGAAACGAGCAACATTCAAAAGCCGATGATGGAAATACACTAAAAATGATCATAGAAATTTAATACATGAAAACGCAAACGCAGTCTCATATAGTTGGGATTAGAAGAAATCTTAACTAACTGAAGAAGAAAGACGAAAGAAAGAAGAAAGACAGATATGTATATCTAATACCCATGCACATACTAGATATCAACTATATATCTAACGATAACTATATATCGAATACTAAACCGATTTATATACAAACTAAGATCTATTATGAAAATCTTGAGCAACTTTCTTATCAATCTCATCTTACTCTCTGTGTAGTGTATAGAAATACTCATTGGACCATCTCTTGGTATGCGCGCAATGTTAATATATTTTCCATTTTTCAGTTTTTTCATTGTTGTTGTTTTTGTCTTACAAGCCACAAAGTGCGCACATAACTCACATATTTGAGCATTAACAAGGGCAGAAGACAGATCTAATTGATTGCTGGCGATCGCAAATGGATGTTAACTAATTCGAAAGGCGATCGACAAGATTTCATCACGAAACAAAATTGAACAACGCAAAAATCTTGTCTTCGTTTTCAAGAGCAACTCAACGCTATCGTGTAAAAGTGAAGCTGGGACGAGATCTTCAGGGTGAGTAGAGTCCGATGCTCACAAATCTCATGTTTCTGGCTGGGCCATACAGATGGGAGATCAGAGTGGACGGAAGTTGGAGTCTAGAGAGATGAATATGTGAATGAATACATGAATACGAATATGTAAATGGGCCAGCCAACAAGTGTGTGGCTATATGGATTTACTAACTGTGATCTATTGACTATTAAAGTTAATGACTCGACTTTTCAATAAACGCATGTAAATCAAGAGACCTTGGCCGCTCAGCTAGTCAAAAGTGTTCTAAGAAACCATATTTCAAATCATATATGACAATTGAGGGCATATTCGTTTTGTTAACATGCTCAAAAGGAGGCATGGCCGACACCATAAATGTAGATTTGCATATGCTCAGAAAGTGAACAATGATTTCAAAGGAACTTGATACATATTTATGTACATAGTACAGGTGGATCTATCAGAGCCAAGGCGAAGCTGATGCTAATGCTGGTCATGAGATTGGTATCGCAATTCATATCTGTAAATGGGGGAGTAGGCAACTTCTTTTAGTGAGAGCTCAAAGTTTTGCTCATAGATAGATTCGAAGAGAGAGGAAGAGAGAGAGAGAGAGAGGGATAGGTAGAAAAGTCGAGAAGGAGAGAGCGAGAAAGTTGGTCCAGGAAATTAAATCAGTTTTAATGAACTGACTCAAACTGACCTAACCGATAAGTTTCTTCAGCTGATTATATCTCTTCTCTCTTCATCCATCTATCGTGTAAAGACCTAAGAAAGCTCCTGTTTTAAGCTTCTAAATCTGAAAATCTTTCCATTACATAGATTAAAATCTGAGCAAAGTGTCTATGAACAAATGTAAGGAGAGAGTGAGAGAGATACCGAGAGAGAGAGAGAGAGAGAGAGAGAGAGAGAGAGAGAGAGAGAGAGAGAGAGAGAGAGAGAGAGAGAGAGAGAGAGAGAGAGAGAGAGAGAGAGAAGGAGGAGTATAAAGAAACGTACCTTAGCATTCACCGATCAGTATCTATAGACGGCTCAATTTTGCCTTCGAACGCCTCTCAGTCTTTGACTCACTCTCGCAGCCAGCCTCAAGTTCTTATACATCAATATATGATATGATCATTTCAGAATCCAGCAGACCAATTGTAAATTTAATCATATCTTAGAAAAGTTTTTATGATTAGAGAACGAGATGAAGAGAGAGTGATAGAAGCAGAGATTGAGAGAAAGATAGAGGCTTATCATATATTACAAGCATACTATATCGTTGTTTATATATCAGGCTTATGGTACAAAAGAAAGCACTTGCTAGTCTCCCATAATTTAATAGGACTCGACGGTTTTGTAATCAACTTGAATACTTTATAGATAGATATGATAAAGACTGAGCTTGTTATTCGATATGCAACGAATGTTATTTAGAGTCCTACAAGTCAAATTGGCAACTTCGGATGCATGTATGCACATACATGCATACATACATGTATAGCTATCAATATGCACATGTCTAGAGATAGAGAGGGCTCATGTGTATGCGGTAGATCAGTGCAGAGAGGAATACGGCGCATGCAACATGAATGCGCATGAGTCGACGTCAAAGGCTGAGGCAGAGCTGGAGCTGAATTTGGAGTCGGTGTCGGAGTCAGGTAGACAGGTAGGCCAGGTAGGCCAGGTAGTCATGAATGAAGGAGCTTGTGCGATGTCTTCATTGCAACAGCAACAACAACAACACGACGTGTGGGCAGTTGGCTGCCGTTTTTCGCGCACCAAAAACAAAAAAAAAAAAAAACAAAAAAAAAAGTAAAGGAAGAAAAGAAAGAAAGACTCGGGTAAAACAAAAGCAAAAAAGTTCAACTGGAAGCGAACTTTGCGCACGCGCACGACATGCGAACGGCGCGCGCATAAGCAGGACAGCATTGAACTGTTTGAGTGGGACAGAGAGGCAGGTAGTAAAAGGCAGGTAGTGAGCGAGTGAGCTGGGCTGAGTGTGTGAAGGAGTGATGTAAATTTCGCTACTGTTTACAGTTGGGAGTGAGCGAATGAGCGAAGGAGGGAGGTAGGCAGAGAGGCAGTGATGAAGAGAGAGTGAGAGGGAGTAACTGAGAGAGAGCATATGTGTGGGTGCGATTGCTGATTAGCGTTGTGGCTAAACTTTGAACCGACTGCGTCGCTGTTGCGCTTCGTGCTGCACAATTATTCCTTCCGCTGTGAGCCATCGCAGTCGCTGTCGCTGTCGCCGTCGCCGTCGACGTCGCCGTCGCTGTCACTGACTTCGTCTTTAAGCTGGGGTTCGATGCAACCTGTAAACGATACAAATCACACACAGTGCAAACCACAAGCAAGACTGGGGTTGTCTGTTTCTACTGCTTCTTCTGCTTCTCATTCTTGTTTCTTGTGTTTTTATGATTCTGTTTTTTTTTTTTTTATTTTTTCACTGTTGCTGTTGCTGTTGCATGTTGATGGCTGATGTTGATGTTGTCGCTGGCAAGTTTTGCGGCAACAAATTGAAGCACCGCAGCAACTTCTCGCATGCATTTGTTGTATTTGTATGGCTTGCAGCAAAAATGCGCCCCTATCGGTCCAGTTTGTGGTTCATATACAATATATTTTGTGCGCGTGTGTGTGTGTGTAGTTATAGTTACTGCCAAAAACCAGTTATGCAACCCCAGCTCCAGCTCCCGCCGACCCAGCTCTCCAGCATATCTCCCGCTGGACTCCGTCCTGTTGCTTTCATATATATGAAAAGTGATTTCTTTGCATAAAACGCAACACTGCGCGAAAAGTTGGTATATTAATTTTTTTTTTTTTTTTTAATATTTTTCTTTTGTTCTTTTTCATTTAATTTTTATAAAATTATTATTTGCAATTTAATATATTTATTTGATGTGAATAGAAAATCTTCAACTCTTCAATTAGCATTTCGTCTTGTCAAAGTCTTTTGTTCTTCTTGTAGTAGTTGTTGTTGTTGTTGTTGTTGTTGTTGTTGTTGTTGTTGTTATTTTCTCTGGGTGCAGCTGTAGTTGCTGTTGTCTTTGGGGTCCCAGATCCCGATTTGAAAGCTGGACACTCTGCTGCTGCTGCTGCCTGATGATGATTGGGTATAATGGGTTTTATGGAGCAGCTGCTGCCGTTGCCATTGATGTTTATGTGGATGTGAATGTGGATGCTGCTCGTTGCACGTTGTTCAAGTTTTGTGGCTCACACCTGTGCCCGGGCCGGGCCGGGCCGTGCCGTGCCGTGCCGAGCCTGACATTTTGAAATATTGCCATTGATTTGCTGGCAAAGAGACTGCAAACTGATTTAGTTTCTGAATCCGATTTCGTTGGACCCCGTTGCCCATTAGGCAGTCCGTTCCCATGGCAAATGCGCTTGTTTGCATTGTTGTTGCTGTTATGTATGTATGTGTTGGTTGTTTGCGTTGTTTGTTCTACAATTAACAACAACAATGAGCGCGCAATGTTTTAATTTGGGTCAAGCAATTGGCGTCGCTTTGGCACCGTTCATAATTTCCATAAATACCATGCCAAGCCCCCCAACCGAAAAAAAACGAATCAAAAATCATATATAGATACATATGTGTGTGTATATAAATATATGTATGCATATATTTATTTATTTATTTGCATGTGTGTGTGTGTGTGTTTGTGCATTTGTCTTTTCTTTATGCTTTTCCATCGAGTCTCTGCATATGTTTAAATACACTCGTAATTTATAGCAAATCGAATGATGGGCACGACACTGCCCTAAACACACACTCACACACACTCACACACACACATAGATTAGCTGTCTCTCTAGCAGGTATAAAACCATAACAAAATTCATTAACATTTTCGGCACGCACAAATTGTAAATCTGTTAGCATAAACATCAAATTCTCTCACACACATTAACTGAGCTGAGACTCTCCCATCACACACACACACACACGCACATACACATGCACACTTATACAGTTAGAGTTGTCAAAGAGTCACCAAATGGATCAAGCAGCAGCCGAAGAGAATATTCATGCTCGATCAGCGTCAAGCCGAAGAGCGCACATGTTCGAAGTTGCAAGCGTGTGTGAGTGTGTGTGTGTGTGTGTGCGCTTGGCAGCCAGTTCGATGTTCGAAGCGTGTTGTTGTTGTTGCTGCTGCTTAGCACTTGTCCCGCACAACTGGTTTGTTGTTGCATTTATAATTATCGCATTGTTTAAATTGTAAGAGAAATTATATGGACAGCGCAACGACAAAGAAGAAGAAACAGAAGAAGAAGAAGAATAAAGCGAAACAGGCTTCCAATGCAATGACAAAAATATTTAATGTATAACATTGATTTCGTATAAAAGAAGAAGTAGGAGAAAAGATTAAAGAGATTTTTTTTTCTAAATAAAATTGATTATAATAAAAGCAAAAATGTAATAAAATATATATATTTTTTTTTCTAGTTTTTTATTATTTATTTATTAACTTATTCATCTCTCTTTTTAGTTTCTTATTATTTATTAATTAACCTTTTATAATTCATCATTTAAATTTATTTTTCATTCGATTTTCTTATTAATAAATACTAAATTGGAAAAAAAATTGAAAAAATATATAGATATGTATATACGTATACAAATAACACTAATTAGTTTAATTGGTACAAATTATTTGAAGTAAAGAGAGTATATAAATTTCTTATGATAAATAAATAATAATAATAATAATAATAATAGTAAGAATAAAAAAAAAATACAAAAAGAAATTAATATATTTAATTTAAAGATTTTTTAACGAAAAATATATATTTGATTGCAATAAAAATTGAAATATGTTAATAATAAAAATAGTATTTACACTAATTAATTAAATTGAAAAAAAAAATCTGAAAAACTTTATTTTATGTAAAGTACAATCTTATATATTTTATCAAAATTCATTTTTTATCTATTTATAAATAATTCATTAAAAGTAGACTTTCCATATACAATGGAGTCTAATTAGTTTAAGTTTCTGTGTAAATCGAAAAAAGCCGAATCCCTTTGCCAATTCGAATTGTCAGGACTCAACTGTAGTATATTTAATATACCAATAAGATAGTGGTACCAGAAATATCCGAACTATCAATACCACAAATTTGAAAAAAATAAAAAATTTCTTTATTCTCCAACATAGTTTACTTTTACCTCTATAGGCTTTTCCTATTCTACGGCAAGCCCCATAGAATATACACATGTAGGTATTCTTGATCATCTGACATACAGTCATGTCCATCTGTAAGTCCCTTTATACTGAGTGTTATGTAAATTTGGAGTTTACATTTAAAGCTTTGCAGCTCTTACGCTATATCCGATTGTATACATACATACATACATACATATATACATATGTATATGTATATTCCAAATATATATATAAAATTCCAAATGCATTGTGTTGCTCTACTTTCTATCTATAGATCATCTCTAGTTGTTTTTCTTTATATATTGAATCGATATTTCTCTCTCCATTTTTCTCTGTTTTTTCTCGTTTTTTTTCTCTGTTTTTTTGCGCACATGCAACAGACTCGTTTACCTTTGGCTGAGCGTTTAAATGTTTGGACAGCTTTTGTATAGCTGTTGTGTACACGCCCCCGCCACAGCACCGGGCCCCCCTCCGCTCAGCCCCCTCCGCCTCCTGCGCTCATCTCATCTGGCTTCATTTGGTGGCACCGCAGCAGCTTTCGAGTTTGTTGCGTCCAAATTTAAGTAGAAGTGTACTTAGAGCCAGCAAAGCTTCTGTTTGCCTTTGTGTTGCGGCAACTGCCTGTGGGGCAAATGAAATTTTGTGGCCATCAATGCTGCTGCCAGTTACCAAGTGCTGCTGCTGCTGCTCCGATAAACCAAGCCATGAATCAACTGCAACATGGTTTTTGTTATTTTTATACTCAGTCACGAATGTGAAATGGGTATATTGGCTTTGAGTAGTGTTCGTGCGTGTGAGGCTGGAGACTTGAAATTTTGAGCATATGCTCGTGTCATACCCTGGAATTAGTAAGTGTGTGGATGTACGAGCACTAGGGGCGTGGCTGATAAGGTATCTCTGGTGCTGGAGAATCGTAATTTGGAATATCCACTACGAGTTGACAAAAGAAGCTCAAAGAGCCCATCGCCCATCGCTAGGCGTGGCAAATAGGCAACTGAGCCCTCTAGTCGGCAGTCGGTCATGCCCGACTGTGGCGCTCTTACCTGTTGTTATTCTTTTTCTTTTTATACCCTGAACCCATTGAAAATGGGAAATCAGGGTATAATGTTTTTGTGTAAAAGTATGTAACAGGCAGAAGGAATCATCGCAGACCCCATAAAGTATATATATTCTTGATCAGCACGACGAGCTGAGTCGATATAGCCCTGTCCGTCTGTCCGTCCGTCCGTCCGTCCGTATGAACGCCGAGATCTCAGAAGATATAAGAGCTAGAGAGCTGAAATTTTGTGTGCATACTCGTGTATACCATACGCAGTACGAGTTTGCTTTATTTTTTCGATAACTCATCCGATAACTTTTTTATCGAGAATAATCGAAAAATTGATTTTGTTTTTTGAGCCTCATTGGAGCACTATTAGACATAGAGACTTCAGATTTACTGTGTATATATATATGATGAATACAAACATTTTGTAATCAACAGATTTTGGTTACCACGCCCCTTTCGCCCCAAATTTGCAAAAAACGTATTTCAAGTACTAGAGACTTGTGCTTTGGAATGTACACACATTTTGACCATATAATTACGCCCTGAAAATTTCATTAAGATCGTATGTTTACAAACGAAGTTATTCACCAAGTAAATTCTCATACTATTGCCCACACTGCAGCGCAGCCCAAGCGCAGTCGCTGCTTACTGCGCAGTTAGCAGAGCGCGGGCGCGTGAGGGTGGATGCATGTGTATGTATGTGTGCGTGCATAAAAGAAGTGCAGAATGATAAGAATATCAGCTTGGAGGGTTCAGGGTATCACCTAGTCGAGCAGTCTCGACTAGAGTCTTCTTACTTGTTTTTTTTTGTATTTTTTGGTTAAACATTTGCTCCATTCTGTGTCTTTTTCTCCCCCAACTGCTCCTGCTCTCTCTCGCTCTCTCTCTCTCATTCTCGCTGTGTTGCATTTTAAAATTAATATTTGGATTTTAATTAGCAAGAAATTTACTTTGGGCTATGGCAGTTCGGTTCGCTGCCTGAGCTGGGATCGCGACAACGGACTCCGTACGGCTCGGCCACCAGGGCCAAACGGAGCGGAGTGTGCTTTGTGTTTACATTTGTTGGCTGGGCTGGGCTCGTTGGTAGCTGCACACATACATACACACATACATACATATGTACACCTTCACACGCACACAGAGCACACAGGTGTATCCATGTGTGTGTGTGTGTGTGTATTTAATTAGTGTACACATGCACAGTCACATCAATTGGAGGGGGGTGTGGTCGAGGGGGGGGGGGGGGACAGGCGGCCCTATCAAATATGCAGCATTTGCTTAGTTACAAATTTAATTTCGCTCGACGCATACCAAATGCAATTTTCAAATAATGAGCCAAGCACATACGATAGCAACACACACATACATACATATGTATATACTCATGTGTGTTTGGTATATTTGTTTTTATTTTGTTCTTGGCTTTTGTTGAACCCACGTATATATTAGCTGCAAATGAATTGTTTATTGTTTTACAAACACACACACGCACACACACACACTCA
Organism: Drosophila navojoa; assembly: GCF_054131105.1. Classification (NCBI taxonomy): domain Eukaryota; kingdom Metazoa; phylum Arthropoda; class Insecta; order Diptera; family Drosophilidae; genus Drosophila; species Drosophila navojoa. The sequence goes on along the minus strand of NC_142895.1, from coordinate 6,360,117 downwards.
CGTGGCCTATGGCCATAAAGCGGTTTTTCAATTTTGAAAATTATATAAATTTCCAAAAATATATATTTATATTTGTATTTGTATTTGTTTACCATCCATATTTGTTGCGGCTGCCCTTAGCGCCCCACCAGCTCAACTCGCTTGAACTCTCTTAGGTTCGCTGCGAACATGTTCGAACGGCGACGCTGTTAAGTTAACAGCGCGCCTTAAGCAGCTGCTGTTAAGAGCTCAAATGCGCGACTGTTATCAATGTTAAGATGTCTTAGAGTTGTGTGTAATGAGTTTATGGGAAAATTTTAAGTATTTATTTAATTTTTGAATTACAAAAATATTTTAAAATTTTTGTTATTTTTTTAGATTTATAATTAATTTTTGTTAGTTTTTTTTTTTCAATTAATGGGAAAGTTAAATAAATTTAATTTTGTTATAAATGTAAATAAATATAATATTATATATTAAAAAATATGTTAAATATTTTTTTTAAATATATAAAAATTATGTGAGTTTTATAGATTTTCCAAAAATATTCGATTCAATTTATTTATTTTTTCTAAATAATTGAATTCGTTATTTATAAATACTGTTAGCTCAAAAATAATATAATATAATAATAAAACATTTATAGAAAAATTGCATTTATATAAATAAATTTAATTTTATTATAAATATAAAATTATGAATAAATAAAAAATGTTAAACAAAATAATTTTTTATATAAAAAAAATGATAGAAATATTATAGATTTCCCATAAATATTAGATTGTATTTATTTATTTTTCTAAATAATTTGTAAATACATTTGTTCAAAAATAATAAAATATAATAATATAACATATAATAAATATTATCAATACATAATAACTTTTCTACTAGCTGCCTCCAATTTAAATTATTTTGCCCTTAACTCATTGCTTAGTGAAGCATCTCTTCTATAAATTTCTATATAAATACTATGTATATATACATGCCTTGAAAGCTCCCTTGGGATACAAAAGTGCTTGGTTCCATTCCAGAATAAATGCGTATTGAGCATAAGAACTAGCTTTCGGAGCAACTCCACCATAGAACTCTGCAAATCTATTGTGCTTAAGAAATTACATTCAACTCAGCAGCTCTTTAGATTCTCCTACCTTTAATATATACAATAAAATCCTCAACTTAAAGCAAACATTTCATTCCATTTCTATTTTATTTTTTGGCTTTATTCAAATGCCTTTATACATTTATTCTATTTTTTTTTTTATATTTTTCTTCTTGCCATCAGAAATGTTTGAGTCGCTTGCAGTTGGCGCTTTAATTAAAAAACTGTCGCTGAAAATGTTGGCAGTCGTCTTGGACAAAGGCCAGCGGGCCCTGACCGCCAAAAACTGTTCAGAGTTCTGAGCCATTTTTCGAATGCTCGCGGCTTAGTGCTGCGGGCAACACAGCAACGCAGCAGCAGCGCGTCGTGTTATAATTCAAATAATAAATTCTATTTTACGGCCCGCCTTGCCGAAATGGCTGACAAATGGCCTCGTTGTCGCGGCCAGCCAAAATGCGAAAGAGTGAAATTCTAAGGGACGACTGCAAGGTTGAGCTACCTAGCTGGCTGGCTGGCCTGGTTGGGACTCAAATCGATTTAGCCAAGTAAAACCAATAAAAATTATAAAGCATATAAATTGCCAACCAAAATGTTTGTTGTCAAACTTCAGTCCCAGTGAAATCACATTAGGGTGGCGCCAATCAAATTTGTGTATTGTCAGCAGCTGCAAGGGATGCCGGCTCCAGGGGGGGGCCCAAAAGAGCTTGTTGCTCGAATCATTTTTATGACCCCGGTTAGCCGGAGAAACCACCACCAGATTACGCACAAAGCCCCAGCCAAATAAGACGCAAAACTGCGTTTTAGCTTTTCGGTCTGGCAGCTCTGTAAGTCGGCCAGTCAATGTCACTTAGCGAGTCAGTCAGTCAGGCAGCCCGTGAGTCGATCAATAGCAATACGTCAACTCAAGCATGTCAATCAATCAATCCGGCAGTCATTCAGATAGTCAGTCAGTCAGTCAATCTATCAAACCGTCTTTCAGTTTACTCAATCTGGCAGCCCTTCAATGTCTGTCATGCAGTCAATCAATCTGGCGGTTAGTAAATCAATTATTTTCTGACATTTAGCTCATCAATCTGATTGAATAGTCAAAAATTCAAGCAGTCCTTCAACCATTCAGTCAATCAGTCAGTCAATCATCATATAGTCAATCAACTTTTACCAGTTAGTCAATGAGCTAGTCATTCAGTGTCACTCAATCATTCAATTTGCTAGTCAATCAATCAGCTCTTTATTCTGAGTTATTCAATCAGTCAATCAAGAGATCTTGATCTAGATATTTAGATATCAGTTAAACCTTGCAACCAATCCGATAGCCAGACACTCAGTCAGTCAATGTTTATCATGCTATCAATCAGTCAGCTAATCCATTATATTGATCATTCAATCATTCGGTCAGTACAACAGTCACTCAATCAATCATCCATTCCATGGTCCATTCAACAGATAGCACTTCAGCTAGTCCGCCCATCACTTATTCCTACGCTCAGCTGGCTAAGTGCTCAACCAGTCAGTCGATTGGTCAGTCAATCAGTAAGTTCCACATTCAGTCAATCAGTCAGTCAGTCAATCTGCAAGTTAGTTAAATGGCATTTTGCTCTATTGATGCAAATACGCAAATACCTAACCCGCTTTTGAATATATTGTAGTACAAGCCGCCCCTTGGGCTCCCACTGTGCGTTTCCTCCCTTGGTTTCCCCACTCCACATTCCCCATTCGCCCAGTCCATCAACTACGCAGACCGACACTTATTGAAGTTGGCAGATTTATTGGAATTTTAAATTCCTTTGTTAGTCACCCGAGCCGCGGCACCAGGCAATCTAATAAACGCCTAAAAACGCAAAAGGAACAGAAATTTAAATTACAAAAAAAAAGAGAGGATTGGGGGAAGAGGAAGCTCCACACACACACACACACGCGTGAAATGGAAGTTTTGGCCGGGAGTGCAAAATGTCGGTGGGGTAAGTTCTTTGATAATAAATGCATATGTATTCCACAAGTCCAGAGCATGCAAACAACTTATCGCCCAATTAGCATAAGCATCTTTAAGCCAAGTAATCGATTTTATGGCCAAACGCTTAAAGACCAAATTTAATTTTGAACATCTGGCAATGTTAAGCGCAGCCATTCAAAGTAACAGCCAAGGGGATAAGTGCAGATAAAAGCTTTCTCACGAGATTAGCAAGAATTGGCATTCGATTCAAGTACGGCACAAAAGAAAGTCAAGGTAAGGTGGGTGCCAGGTCTTGAGGTCTAAGTAGCTGCTAGGCTGACTCTACTGCCATAGAGTGACCAGCAAATACAGCCGAGTCTGTCCGATTGGATATATGTATATATGAATCTAGTGAATTTTAAGTATATAATGGTTTTGCTTAAGTTTGCATAGATCATAACGCACTTAAGAGTAAGGAACTACTTCTTATGAGTGATCAAAGAATGATATCGCAGCTTAGATTTTTGCCAGAGGCATCGATATCTGGACTCTCGCTCTATCTGAGTAGAATCGGCAATCATTTTGGTTTTTCTGAATACTCAAACATTCCTGGATATAGATTCTATATAGTTTATATACAAAGCTATTCGATAAGCAGCTTAAATGTTACGATATTTCGATATTCCGGATATTTTTCAGTTGAGCACTCCCACTATAAGTATTTTATATATAGTATAGATAGTCTATGTAGCTATTCGAAAAACCTCTCTATTCTATAGCTAGTCTAGCTCAGTCCATATGCATATAGATCTATCCCAGCACCGTTTTGGTTTCTTTTGGTATTTGTGAGTTAATTTTGCGCACACTCACTTAATTTTTAAGCCCCGGCAAGGGCTGCGACGTCTGCTTTATTATGTTATATACATACATGTATATATGTATGTATATGTGCAGGTGTATATATGTATATAGGCAAAGGCAGGGTGCCCTTAGAGTGGGGGACTTGAGTGAGAGTCGGGCCAAAGTTCAATTGGAAATTGGGTACGCCGTTGGCGGCTGCTGATGCAAAAGTTGCCTTTGCCTCCGCCTCCGCCTCCGCCTCCTGCTGCTGCTGCTGCTCCTCTGTCTGTACCTTTGCCATATAGCACTCAACAGATGTCGGATTGCTTCCACATGAAAATAATGCCGCAAAAACCCAACGGTAAAAAAAGAAAACAGAGAGCGAAAAAAAAAAACAAAATGGCAGCCTCGTAAACAACTTGCTAAACGTTTTGGCGCTCATTTTGCAGCCGCTGCTTAATTTTTTTTTCCGCTGCTGTTCACTGCTGCGATTCTTGTTGTTGTTGTTGCTGGCGCTTTGCTTGAGGCTGCGGGCACAAGTGAAAGTTCAACGGGACAATATGTGGGGGACCGCTGGCTCCTCGGGCTCTATAGGTGCTCGGCCGGGCTGAGGTGCGGGTGGTTGCCTGGCTGGGTGGTGCGTGGCGCGTGGCACATTACTGCGGCTGCCATGCATACACCACATTTCGCACATACCCGCACATAGCGCCAACACTCTCCCCGTTTCTCCCGCCAGCGAATTCTCATTTTTAGCTTTGTTTTGTTTGCTTTTTCTTTCCTTTTTTTTTCCCCCAATTTTTTCCCATTTGTTTTTTTTTTTTTTTGGCAGCACAGATTTTCCGCGTATTTTGCGGGCCGTGCCGCGTGGATGTTGTAGCCGAGTGTTTCGGGCATCGTCAAAAAACAAAAACAACAAAAGGCGCGCACATTAAATTATGAAAATAAAATGCGATGCGCCCTCAGCTACCCATCAAAGGGTCGCTGGAGCCATTGAATAACTCGACTCAACTCGACTCGACTCGACGATGACTTAATGAGCGGGCATATGGATATATAGCTCAGCGGCGCCACGGCAGCTGAGTTCTGTTTTAGGCTGAGGTAAAAAACTTGCGCATTTAACAGCCAAAGAAACAGATGAGAAAAGTGAGAGGGAGAGAGAGGAGGAGAAGGGAGTGGGAGCGGGGTATCTCTTCCTCTCGAAGGTGGGCGGGCAATGTGAAAAGTGATTGCGACTTTGTTTTGTTTAACTTTTTATTTAGCAAAAAACAAGAAGAAAAGAAAAATGAAAGCAAAAAATATATATAAATAAAAAATGTAAAAATATATATAAAAAAAAAGACGAAAAAACATATTTAATGTAACTTTTTAATTAAATCGTTATATATTCTCTCTGCTCTCAGTGCGATGCTGTGCAGAGTCTTCAAATCAGGCCCAACTGTTTTCTCTTGCTCTTGATTTTCGAGAAGTTTTAGAACATAAAAACGGTTAGATGCAAATTGCCAAGCTTGCGCTAAGAGCCAAAAAACGGGACGGCCTAATGAGGCCCAGCTGGTAATTAGGCCGAAGGCGTTCATCACGTATCTGTACAGATACAGATACAGATACAGATACAGATACAGATACAGATACAGATACAGATACAGATACAGATACAGATACAGATACAGATACAGATACAGATACAGATACAGATACAGATACAGATACAGATACAGATACAGATACAGATACAGATACAGATACAGATACAGATACAGATACAGATACAGATACAGATACAGATACAGATACAGATACAGATACAGATACAGATACAGATACAGATACAGATACAGATACAGATACAGATACAGATACAGATACAGATACAGATACAGATACAGATACAGATACAGATACAGATACAGATACAGATACAGATACAGATACAGATACAGATACAGATACAGATACAGATACAGATACAGATACAGATACAGATACAGATACAGATACAGATACAGATAACAGATACAGATACAGATACAGATACAGATACAGATACAGATACAGATACAGATACAGATACAGATACAGATACAGATAGCAGTACAGATACAGATACAGATACAGATACAGATACAGATACATACAGAATACAGATACAGATACAGATACAGATACAGATAAAAGATACAGATACAGATACAGATACAGATACAGATACAGATACAGATACAGATACAGATACAGATACAGATACAGATACAGATACAGATACAGATACAGATACAGATACGATACAGATACAGATACAGATACAGATACAGATACAGATACAGATACAGATACAGATACAGATACAGATACAGATACAGATACAGATAAGATACAGATACAGATACAGATACAGATACAGATACCGATACAGATACAGATACAGATACAGATACAGATACAGATACAGAATACAGATAACAGATACGGTCTCAGATACAGATACAGATACAGATACAGATACAGATACAGATACAGATACAGGATACAGATACAGATACAGATACAGATACAGATACAGATACAGATACAGATACAGATACAGATACAGATACAGATACAGATACAGATACAGATACAGAAACAGATACAGATACAGATACAGATACAGATACAGATACAGATACAGATATAGATAGTTAAGCAACTAATAATTGTATTTGTTGGCTCGTTAGGTATGCGCCAATGTTTGCCAATAAAATGCCAATGGGCAAAGTTATTTTATGCACAGCATCGAATCTATCATTTTATCTAACTATCTGTGCATTCGGTTGGTCAATCAAATATTCATGCAGAGTTTGCAACGCGTTTCATTTGAAATTTCGTACTTTTTATTAGCTGACCGTAAACGTTGATTGAGTAGCTAAATGACTTATGGATTTGTTTATGCTTCCTAATTGATATCATTTGGCCATGTTTCGTTATCAATTTACAATTTGATGAGTTATTTACTAGGTGCAGCAACAAGGTTGAGGCCAGGGCTGAAGCTCTTTCAACTCAAATGCTGATGCTTGCTTCGGATTTAGGGAAAATCTTGAAAAGTCAACATTCTGTATAAAGAGGCAGCTTAGAGCTTCCTCTTCTTCCATATCAATTTGGCAACAAATATCTATTTGTGTGTGTTTTTTTGTGCTTTTCATATGCTAGACTTGAATTAAATGTATTTTCTGTTATTTTTTGTGTATATTAATTTTCTTGGAATATCCCTCTTTATATCTGAGAGGCATACAGCACAAGCTGAAAAAGATTTACCGAATTATATATTCATATAAATATAAAACTGCATCTTCTATAGTTTTAGAGTTGTTCATTTCCTAAATATATCTTATATATACCGATTGGGGTCAAGGTGTTTTGAGCCGTAGCTGAATATTCTGCAGTCATAAGCGACTGCTTGACTGCTTCGTTCTTACTTTCCAGGAGTTGCATTGGCGCAAAGATATTCCCCAAGAAATTTGAGAATAGAATAGTTTTAGAATATATTTTATTTATATATTTTTTAAGTTAATTGCATTAATTGTGTATTTTATTTATATTTATCATAATTATTTTTAATTTTATTTTGTATTTATCAATTAATAATATTAAAATGTGTATAAGTATTTTATTCAATAATTTATAAAATATATGTATATTATGCATATATATTTTAAATATATATTTCTATTAAAATATATTCATTTATATATGCATATATATTTTTAATATATACTTCTACTTATATATATTTATTTTACCTTTAAATATTTGGCTTCAATTTACTTTATATTTAATTATTTATATGCCATCAGCTGCGTTTATTTAAACAAGGTTTTTTAGCTTGCTATTTCTGTATTTTATTTTTAATGAATGCAGCAAGCAAATTATAAATGTTTCCTTAATTGAATTCACATGCAGCATCAGCTAGCTGAATAGCTTCCGTCTCCCTCTCTCTCTCTCTCTCACTCTCTACCTCTCGCTTTCTCTCGCACAATGCATATAAGGGTATTCATTAGCCATTGCCTTGCTAATTTGGCTGCTCCATTGTGCTTTTCAAATATTGTTGGCATGCTGTTGAAATAGTTTGCATATTAATTGTTTTAATTGAAAAGCGCGTGCGCCTTTTAAAAAGTTTTTATAATTTTAATAGGCATTCAATGCAGGCACCACAAAATCAACCCACAGCCCGCATACACACACACACACACACACGCACGCACACACGCGTTGCTGCGCACATATTTTTTGAATTTGACGAGCTTTAATTGTTGCTGCCATTATTAATAATAATTTACCAAAATATTTTTGGCAACGCTTTGATGACTTTATTAGCCAAACGCACAACCCGCCCGCTGCGCCACGCCTACCGACCGCCCACCCACCACCGCTGCCGCTGCCTACGCCAGCCATGCCACATGAAGCGTGAGGCAACCGCGGCACGCGCCTCATTTAAAAGTCATTACGTTTAATAAAATACCCGAAAATGCCAACAACAACAACAGCAACAAATACAAAAAATTGAAAAATAAAAAAAATAATGTGAGAAAAAATATTGGGAATACCATCATTAATTGTTTCGCCTAACGGTTATTATGGAGGGCGTTGGCTTTATAGCCAGCCGTCGCATAAATCAATTTAATTTTTTTTATTATTATTATAATTTTTTGATATACATTTATTATTTTTTTTGTTGCTTTTTCATTGCATGCTGCACTGTAATAAATATTTCTATATAAACATCTATTCATTTATTCTGTAATAATTCTCGGAATTTTTTTTTTATTTATCGAGCCATTACGAATTTATGAATCGCCCTTGGGGAGCTGACGCACTGCATATCGCTGTGTGGCAGCTGCAGAAATAGTTAATGTCTTGAGATAGGGTACATATTGAATAGGCATATATTTGAAAATAGGCTTGGGTAGGGCACCTGAATCTATTTAAAATGGGAAATATGGGTATGGACCAAGAATTCTTGATGTAGGCGACAAGCTGAGTCACTTTAGCTCGTCTGCCTGTATGTTTGTCCGTCTATCCTTACGTTTGCACGCGTCAATCTCAGAAGATATACAACTAGAGACTTGGCAAGTCTGTATATGCAGAGCGCATATTGAGTTTGTTACCAAAAATCGATAGCTACTCCCGATATCGATTCAAAACCTCATCGAAACTAGGTTATGCACTTACATATATCTCCTTTGTCTTTAAAGCTAGAGTCTCCAAATTTTAAACATAGATTCCTGTTTATTTTACACAATTTCAATTTCTGTTATAATCTCCATCCCCTTAGCAAGAAAGTTTCCTCTTCTGCTGTCTTATAAATATCATCGCTTTAGGACTGCGCTCACATCTTTGTATCAACCATTATGAGCACACAGACATACATATAAATTCATGGCATTGAGAGGGGCGAGCGAGCATAGTTTTTGGCTGGCAACTCGCGCCCAGCGCTTGATGAATGCCTAACCCAGTTGAGGCCAAGAGCACGACCAAGACCGGGCAGCGCCCACATATCATAGTACTTTACTGTTGGTGTTGGCCATAATGACAGCAGCAAGGACTAGAGCGACCGAGGACTTCTGGATAATCAAAACGATGATGATGACGATGATGATGATGATGATGATGACGATGATGATGGGCAAAGACCTAGAGACTTGATACTCGTAAGGCTGTTGATCAGCTTACACACCCTTGAAGCGCCAGCGCGTTTATTGCGACGTCCATTTGTCTAAACCGCCCCTAACCCTAGCACTTGACTCCATACAAAGCCAGCTAGCATGTGTGTGTGAGTGTGTGTGTGTGTGTGTTGGCTGCTTCGCATGTTGTGCGTGCTTTGGCCGGTAACAGTGAAAACCTTTTTCACGCACATTCCAGATGACACACCCACCCACACACAAACACACACACACACACACACAGTTGCAGCCCTACCCCGCCCCCTTGTGACGCCCATATTCAAGGAAGTTGGCAGCGCGCGCGTCAGCAGCTACAAAATATTTACAATGAAAAATGTCAGCAGGTATTTATTTTTATGGCTCAACATTCGTCAGTCTTATTGTTAGTTGGACTGGGAATGGAGTCGAGGCGGGGGCGTATACGCGCTGGCGGGGGCGGGGTGGACTGCGGCAGGATGCGAACTTGGGTGCGGGTTAAGCGATGCGCACAAAAGTGAGTAGCGCAAGTTCCGCCAAGCAGAAGCTGTTATCAACAGACAAGACATGATTTGATTGGAATAGAATAAAATAGAACAAAAAATGAAAATAAAAAAAAAAAAAATAAATAAAAATAAAAATTTCTTCGTCAAATGTTAGGCCCTGAATTGATTGGCATAAAATAATACAGAAATAAAAATGAAATATGCGAGAGATCTACCGCATCGAGCCTGAGTTTATTGTTATAAAATAATAAAAAAATAAATGAAAATTTAAAAAATTAAAATATTCAAGGACCGCAACGGTCCTTATTTTCTTATAATAAAATAAAAAATAATAAAATAAATAAAAATAAAATAAATTATGCGAAGGATCTACCGCATCGGTACAAAAATAAATAAATTAAAATAAAAGAATGAAATATTGAAGGACAGCAACGGTCTTGATTTTCTTTTCATAAAATATTGAAAAAAATAAAATAAAAGTAAAATAAAATATGCGAGAGATCTACCGCATCGGTCTTGAGTTTATTGTCATAAAATAATAAAAAAGCGTAAATTAAAATAAAAGAATAAAATATTGAAGGATTGAAGGTCCTAATTTTCTTTTCATAAAATTATCAAAAATAAATACAAATAAAATGAAATATGCGAGAGATCTTGAGTTTATTGTTAAAAAATAATAAAAAAAATAAATTAAAATTTAAAAAATTAAATTAATAATTTTCTTATAATAAAAAAAAAATAAATAAAATAAATAGAAAAATTTATTTAAAAATAAAAAATTTATTTTCATAAAATAATAAAAATTAAATACAAATAAAACTAAATATGCGACAGATTATGTATATAAAATAAAATAATAATTAATAAATAAATAAATATAAAATAAAATATTTAAGAGATCTATCTCAAAGGTCCTGAATTGATTGTCATAACACATATATATATATATAAATTAAAAATTAAATTATATTAAATATACGAGAATCTAACTCATCGGCTCTGATGCAATTTTCATAAAATACAAAAAAATAATACATGCAATTAAAATACAAGTTTTATGCGATCTTTGACCATTTATATCAAACTCTTTTCATGGCAGGTGCATTTCCCGGCTAAATCGTTTTGTGGAACACGACTTTGCTCCGCTCTGCTGTCGACTGTCTGTGGCTCTGGCTTTTGCCTGGCCGTCATTTTATGAATATTTATTTTGTCTCTCATATTAAAAATACAAGCCTCAGCACACACACACACACACACACACAGACACTCGCACACATCTAGCCAATGACTAATAGTTGTATATTTTATTAATATTTGTCTCGCAGCATATTAGAACGCTGCCATGGTGGGCGTTTCGAGCAGCTGGGCGTGGCGCCATGGCTGGCTGCCTGACTGACTGACTGCTCTCTATGCATATTAAAAAAGGCTTTGCATGCCTTGGACAACAGCAACTGAGCAGCGGCCGGAGCATATCGTGCGGCAGCGCCCAAAAGCAGCCAGCACACATTTTGCGTGCGTGGCCAAAAGGGGTTGAGTGTGTGTGTGTGTGTTTGTTTGACTCCCTCTCTATGTGTGTGTGTGTGTGTGCGTCAAGGAGCTTGAGCAAAATGCTGCCACATGTTTTCTTCTCTTCCCATTTCATTTTTGTGTGTGTTTTTTTTTTTATGTCACTTCCGCTTTTATTTATTTTTATTCTTCAGGCGCCGCGTGTGTTGTTGCTTTTAGACACTCGAAGCTGTCAGCGCTTTGTTGTTGTTGTTGTTATTGGATTTGCTCTAGCTGCTCTCTGAACAGGAGCTTTCGCTTCAGCACTCAGCGTGGCGGCTACTAGACTCTGCCATAATTCTTGGCTTAAAGCAAACTTCAGTTCATCAGCTGCCCAGAGCTGAAGGTGTTCGATTTTGGCTGCAATTGTCTAGTATTATGGCAGTTAGGGCATTTGGAGGGCGGCTTGGTGCTGTTGTGCCTCGCCGCTTGCTCATTGTTTGGCATCGAAAATACAAAAATAACATAAAAAAAATAACACTTAACCGCCTGCCAAGTTGACTTGACTACTAAAAAGGGTTCATATACATATGCCACACAAGCACACAAACACACAAACACACACACACACACACACACACATGCACATATACATTTTGCATATACATGTATTCAGCTTTGGCTAGAGTGTGGGTCAGGAGTCTTGACTTTTTATGGCTACGTGTTGATTTGTGGTATTCTCTCTCTAGCTCGCTCCCTCTCTCTCCCTCTCTCAACCACTCACCCACCCACTCACCCATTCACTCTGTGGCTGACTCATGACCAGCTCCATTTCCTATGCTATGTTTTATGTTTTGGCCGCCATTGAATGAAAGAAAAACTCGCCAAAAACTTTTCGCCTATGACGTCGCCTTTCATTTCCGCTAGCCGTGGCCGTGGCGCGGCGCTCCATTGATTTGGGCGAGCGCTAATTTAATAGAATTAAGCACATGTGCTCGGCATCTCGTGCCCCTCACAGCCGCCCAGCCGCAGCACTTTGAGTTTAATTTGGCGCAGCTGCCGCTGCCTTTGGTCACACTGAAAATTGAGTAAATAGCAATTTGAATGAAATGTTTTTCTGTAATTTCAGCTTTATTTTCATTTATCGCTCAGGTCGTGTCTACCTCTATCTATTTCTCTCTCTCTCTCTCTCTCTCTCTCTCTCTCTGTGTGTGTGCTGCTGCAGCTGAGCTTAAATTTCAGTTTAGCGTTTTTTATGCCATCGAAATGCCTTTAGCAGCAATTTGCGTTAAAGTGCTTTCAATATTTTGTCCTTTATGCTCGAGCTGGTCATCCATATTGTCAGAACGCTGTGAAATGAGCTGAGCAACAATAGCGCTGAGCGAGTGGCACGAATATGCGATACCCTGTAGGCAGTTAACTAGGCGCACAAATTGAGAATATATATATAACTGCCACACTGTCTCTCTCCCTCTCTCTCTCTCTCTCTCTCTCTCTCTCTCTCTCTCTCTCTCTCTCTCTCTCTCTCTGTCTTTTGGCATACCTTTTGAACCAACTGCCGTGCATAATATTGAAATATTTTTAATAGCATTCCCCTGCAGCTGCAATATGCGCGCAATAGAAATCGTTTCGGCGACACATTTGGTTAGCCTTTGGGCCGTCTCTCTCTCTTGGTCCCCCCCTCGCTCGCCCTCTCTCTCTCATGTTGAAAATCGTGCGCTCAGCCAGGCAAGCTTCCTTGCTAGGCAACTGCAAGGCCCTCCACATGCGCTAGCCTGGGGCAACGAAAAGTACCATCAACTAATACCATTAAATAAACCCCATGCACACACGAGCGCCAGGACGCACAAAGCAGAGCGTCAAGGGCGCAGAATGGGTGGATGCGGGATGGGGATGGGGTTTCGGAAATGAGGTACTACGGGCTGTGGGGGGTGTTGCCAAAGACAGCGATGGAATCCGAGGAAACGCCGAAGATAGACAAAGGCAGTGGCATAGTTTTTGCACGTATAACGGTAACTGACACGTTGCCGCACACACACACACACACAAAAGAAGGTATAAAGAGTGCGAGAGAGAGAGAGAGAGGGCAGAGCGGTGGCTGTGTGTGTACTTTTCTCATTTGCTGCTGAATTTTTATTACAAATTTCTTCATGATGATGGGAAAGCGAACTTTTCTCTCCACATTTTTTTTTATTTCATTTTATTTTATTTTATTTTAGTGCCACGGCCGTTGCCGATGCCGATGCCGATGCAGGCGCCGTCGTCGAGGTCGACGGCAATGCTGAGGCAGAATAAATAGCCGGCAAAAAGGAAAATCATTGCAATAGGAAATGAAAATGTTGCGGACGGCGGGGAGCGAATGAATTGAACAGAGACAGCAAATCAATAGGAAACGGCACGAGGATATTTAAGCAGGATATTTAATATGAGCACCTAAAGCTCGGCCCGCTCCTGCCCCCCCACTCGCCCTCTGGCAGCCACGACAATCGCCGCATCATCCACTCAGACAAACAAAAGACGCCCGCATTGCCATTTTATGCCATATATGCGAGTTCCTTCTCTTCTTCTTGCCAATGCCAAATATGAAATTGTTGTGGGCCACAAAAACAGAAGAGAGAAATACCCTAGATATAATTGTATAGGGGATATATATGACTAGGTAGATAGATACTACATACTACATACTACATACTACATACTACATACTACATACTACATACTACATACTACATACTACATACTACATACTACATACATACTACATACTACATACTACATACTACATACTACATACTACATACTACATACTACATACTACATACTACATACTACATACTACATACTACATACTACATACTACATACTACATACTACATACTACATACTACATACTACATACTACATACTACATACTACATACTACATACTACATACTACATACTACATACTACATACTACATACTACATACTACATACTACATACTACATACTACATACTACATACTACATACTACATACTACATACTACATACTACATACTACATACTACATACTACATACTACATACTACATACTACATACTACATACTACATACTACATACTACATACTACATACTACATACTACATACTACATACTACATACTACATACTACATACTACATACTACATACTACATACTATACATACTACATACTACATACTACATACTACATACTACATACTACATACTACATACTACATACTACATACTACATACTACATACTACATACTACATACTACATACTACATACTACATACTACATACTACTACATACTACATACTACATACTACATACTACATACTACTACATACTACATACTACATACTACATACTACATACTACATACTACATACTACATACTACATACTACATACTACATACTACATACTACATACTACATACTACATACTACATACTACATACTACATACTCATACTACATACTACATACTACATACTACATACTACATACTACATACTACATACTACATACTACATACTACATACTACATACTACATACTACATACTACATACTACATACTACATACTACATACTACTACTACATACTACATACTACATACTACATACTACATACTACATACTACATACTACATACTACATACTACATACTACATACTACATACTACATACTACATACTACATACTACATACTACATACTACATACTACATACTACATACTACATACTACATACTACATACTACATACTACATACTACATACTACATACTACATACTACATACTACATACTACATACTACATACTACATACTACATACTACATACTACATACTACAATACTACATACTACATACTACATACTACATACTACATACTACATACTAGACACATACTACATACTACATACTACATACTACATACTACATACTACATACTACATACTACATACTACTACTACATACTACATACTACATACTACATACTACATACTACATACTACATACTACATACTACATACTACATACTACATACTACATACTACATACTACATACTACATACTACATACTACATACTACATACTACATACTACATACTACATACTACATACTACATACTACATACATACTACATACTACATCTACATACTACATACTACATACTACATACTACATACTACATACTACATACTACATACTACATACTACATACTACATACTACATACTACATACTACATCCTACATACTACATACTACATACTACAATACTACATACTACATACTACATACTACATACTACATACTACATAACTACATACTACATACTACATACTACATACTACATACTACATACTACATACGAACATACTACATACTACATACTACATACTACATACTACATACTACATACTACATACTACATACTACATACTACATACTACATACTACATACTACATACTACATACTACATACTAACATACTACATACTACATACTACATACTACATACTACATACTACATACTACATACTACATACTACATACTACATACTACATACTACATACTACACATACTACATACTACATACTACATACTACATACTACATACTACATACTACATACTACATACTACATACTACATACTACATACTACATACTACATACTACATACTACATACTACATACTACATACTACATACTACATACTACATACTACATACTACATACTACATACTACATACTACATACTACATACTACATACTACATACTACATACTACATACTACATACTACATACTACATACTACATACTACATACTACATACTACATACTACATACTACATACTACATACTACATACTACATACTACATACTACATACTACATACTACATACTACATACTACATACTACATACTACATACTACATACTACATACTACATACTACATACTACATACTACATACTACATACTACATACTACATACTACATACTACATACTACATACTACATACTACATACTACATACTACATACTACATACTACATACTACATACTACATACTACATACTACATACTACATACTACATACTACATACTACATACTACATACTACATACTACATACTACATACTACATACTACATACTACATACTACATACTACATACTACATACTACATACTACATACTACATACTACATACTACATACTACATACTACATACTACATACTACATACTACATACTACATACTACATACTACATACTACATACTACATACTACATACTACATACTACATACTACATACTACATACTACATACTACATACTACATACTACATACTACATACTACATACTACATACTACATACTACATACTACATACTACATACTACATACTACATACTACATACTACATACTACATACTACATACTACATACTACATACTACATACTACATACTACATACTACATACTACATACTACATACTACATACTACATACTACATACTACATACTACATACTACATACTACATACTACATACTACATACTACATACTACATACTACATACTACATACTACATACTACATACTACATACTACATACTACATACTACATACTACATACTACATACTACATACTACATACTACATACTACATACTACATACTACATACTACATACTACATACTACATACTACATACTACATACTACATACTACATACTACATACTACATACTACATACTACATACTACATACTACATACTACATACTACATACTACATACTACATACTACATACTACATACTACATACTACATACTACATACTACATACTACATACTATCTCCCATCTTTCATCTACTTTCTACTACTATTTCCAGGGTATTCAAAATTATGTTTCATCCGCTGGCAAGCCACTTACTCGTAAGACACTTTCCAATTTGATATCAATAATAGTCAAGGAGCAGGCAACCTGTTTGTGGCCCCTCGGCCCACACACCATCCTCCTCCATTGAGCAGCTGCTCCTGCTCATTGTTGTTGTTCGTCCTGCTGATGGTGTTGCTAGCCAAAGACGTTGGCGATTTGGAGCGTCTGCTGCTTTTTCGTTGTATCTTTGTATCTTAAAGTGCGGCCGCAACTTAGCTTCAACTATTTATCTTGTTAGCGGAAATCTATTGAAAATGTTTATGTGCCTTATGGCAGTATATATATACAGATATGTATGTATGTGTGTGTGTGTTTGTGTGTGTGCTAGCAACCACAACTGAGAGCGCGCTGTGCTCGACTGCAGCGAGTCTGGCTTTTTAAGATCTCAAGTTGGCTTTTTGTTTTCAGCATTTAAGGTTAATGGAGAGATAAATGAAAAGCCACTACTTTATAGTCTCTCTCTCTCTCTCTCTCTCTATATATATATATATATATATATATGTTTACCGCTTTAGTTATATATATAGATGGATATAGTTACAGCTATAATCCTTGTTGCACTCACACAGCAGAAAACTTTTACGTATCTTAACTGAATATATCGTTCATCTCTCGCTGCTCCAGTTTTGTTATCGTCTATCGACCTCTAGAGTGTACCGCTACTAATGCAGTTATCGATAATATTGATTGTTACTTTAGTACAGCAATCAGTGGCTGGCATCTACACGGCAAGAAAAAAAGGAGAGAGAAATAGTCAAACTGTGGGCATTATTAATCCATTGACAACAGGGCAGGAGTTGTACACTGTTGAGCAGGAGCAGCCAGCAGGAGACGGCCGCGGCAGAGGACGGGCAACAGCAGCGAGTCCTTTGGCAAAATCAATAAGTGAAGAAAACTTAAACTTGGCGTTCAGTTTTGTGAGTGCTTTCAATTACTTTGCAATCGCTACGTGGTAAACGCTCGTGTGTGTGCTAGTGTGTGTGTGTGTGTGTGTGTGGCAACATTTATGGGCAACTATTGGGAGCTGTAAGTTGTGCGGCACGAACTCGTTCGGCATTTCAAATTTAACTTGAACTGCGACATATTATTGTCATAATGGCAGCGCCCCAACCCAACCCACACAACCCACTCCACCCACTCAATCCACCAACCCTACCTAGCTACCACCTCGCTCAGGCCAACTCTCGTCTAGCTCCGCGCCGCTTTGCCAATGTCAGCCCCCTCCCCCAACTTACCCCAATTGCTGTATTGCTCTTTTAAGCCCTTTGCCGCAAAACGTTGACTTTTTAGCGTTTTGTCTTCTTCTCTGTTTGTCGCTGTTGTTGTTGTTGTTGTTCGGTTGTTCAGTTGTTTGGCTGTTTGGCTGTTCGTCGTCACCCCCAGCTCCAGGCGCTGTTGCTAACCCCCCATGGATCGTAATGTTGGCAACTTTATTTGCGGTTTTGTGTAACTGTAAATTACACAAACAGACGCGCAAATGAAACATATGTAACCGATGTGCTTCAGCCTCTGCCTCTGTGTGTGTGTGTGTGTGTGCGTGTGTGAGTTGCAGCCAAGGCATATACATAAATTATTAAACAAAACTGAGTATCATGGCAGTGGATGTCACCAGAGCTCAGGCCCAACCCCAAGCGAACGCGCGCCGACACACGGCGTATGCGTAATTTTGTTTTATTTCAAGCCTTTGTGTGTGACGCTGTGAGAGTGTTGGTGTGTGTGTGTGTGTGTGTATTATTTATGCATACGGCGCATGGAAAATTGCAATTGGTTTTTGGCAGCATCAAATTTGCTTTGAGCATAAATGAAATATATATATATTTATATATAAACTAACATGCAAACACATATAATATATATAATATATATATTAGTGTGTATGTATATGTGCCTGCATTCATATTCATATTTATGATGTATGTGTATCGAATCGAATGCATAATAAAATAAGAAATCGATTCGCATCGAATTTGCTGCCATAACAAAAGCAGCGCAAAGGCAAAGGCAATGCAATCGAAATTGATTTCGAATGAAACGAAAATTTAATGCAGCTCGCATCTTATGCGCACTGGCTTCGATGTTTTCCATTTGTTTGCATGCAGCCGCCTAATTGTTTTCATTATCGAGCACAACAATTATTTATTTCTATATTTCTGCAATACATTGTGCCCGAACAGCTTTGCATCCAAAGCCAAGGCGCACGCGGCGTATGCGTAATTTTATTTCGTTGCCATTTAACGTGGTGTGGTGTGTGTGTGTGTGGGTGTGTGTGTGCTCATAATCGAATTTAGTCCTATTTGAATTTGAAATTTAAGCAAATAAAAGTTTTACAACTGTGAAATTGCTGTGGCTGCATTTTTGCATAAATATTTTCCGAAATTCTTGTTTAATTATGTGTAATTCCTTTGGAAAATATTTATACAATGATGAATCAATAAAACTGAAAATGAATTAAAGCTAATATTTGTCGTATATGTTCGATTTTTATTCCATTTATTAGAAACAAAAATAAATTGTTTTAAATGGAGCTTAAGAAACATTTGAATCAATAATCTATGCTTACAAAAACAAAAAAGTAAATAAATAAAAATATAAATATATATACATATTTTGTTTATTATGAATTTTTGTATTTTAGTTCTTATTATTATTACTTTTTTTGTATACAGATAAAATAAATTAATAAATAAATATATTTCAACTTAAATAGGTTTTTTTTAAATTTTAAAACATATGTTTTTATTTATTATTTATATTTTAAATGTACATATATTCATATGCAATTTACAGAGTATATATAATATAACAATTACATCATGTCAATATCGGCATTGCCTAGATTCTCAGCGTAATAAGAAATAAGCATTCTGGGGGCATGCTTTTTTAAATCTTCGTTGGGTATCAGTTCAGGGCGCTTTCGGTTGTGGAATTTCACTACAAAAATTAGTTTCTGGTCTTGTTTTATGATCTTTGTCTTTGTTTTTATGATCTTTGTCTTTCTTATTTTTATTGGCACGCTGATCTACCTCCCATTTGCGGAGACGCCCCTGCAAACAAGAATCAAGAGCTGGCGCATTGACACTAAAAGGAAAACTTACAGCTGAACGTCTGCGTGGCACGCCGGCCGACTGTCCCGCAGTCGATGGAGTCGGGGTAGTGGTGCCAGCTGGAACTATGTGCATGCTTAATGTGTATGCTTAATATGTATAATGACTAAATGAATAAATATGAATTAATGTAAATATCTAAATTCAACACTTACGTTGCGAATTGTTATCGGGAGAAGCCATCGTGCAGTTGAGCGACTGTCCCGCAGTCGATGGAGTCGGGGTAGCGGTGCCAGCTGGAACTATGTCTATATATGTATGTATAATGACTAAATGTATAAATATGAATTAATGTAAATATCTAAATTCAACACTTACGTTGCGAATTGTTATCGGGAGAAGCCATCGTGCAGTTGAGCTAAATTAATTCACATTCAGTTAATATTGAAAAATGAAAAAAAAAATAAGTAAATAAATAAATAAAGAAAAAAATAATAATAAAAAATAAAAAAAAATTACCAATTGAATTTCCGTATTTCGTCTGTCTAGTCAAACGTAAGACTGATGATTTTTACAATATGTTTAAATCTACATCAAGATATTTGACAGCAAACACGCGGACTACTAGATTGCTTGATGCTGGGCAGGCATCGTTTGCAAATAACTGTAAAGTGTGTGTAAAAGTGTCTGTCCCACTGCAGCGCAGTCCAAGCGCAGTCGCTGCTCACTGCGCAGTTAGCAGAGCGCGGGCTTATGCGTGAGTGTGAATTTATGATTGCATAAAAGAAGAGCAGAGTGATTGGAATATCAGCTGGCAGGGTTTAGGGTATCTCCTGGTCGAGCAGTCTCGACTAGAGCGCCCTTACGTGTTATCATAGATGTATACAAAAATTTATTTATTTAACTAGATAATAACTAAAATCATATATATTCATAAATATAAGTCGCTTTATCTTTAATTATAAAACATTCTGTTATAATTGATTACATATATAATCTACATACATATATGTATGTATATAAACTGATTCCAATCTTAACTAAAACTCTCTCAATCTTTCACATTCATTTGGAAATCCTTGCGTGTCTCGAACATGATATAACAGTTGACATATCCCAAAAATGGAAGCAACAACAAAAATGCACTATAAACATATACAACTAGTGGAACAAAGAGACAAAGAGACAGGAACAACAACAACAATTCGCTTCGATAATAAAATCGTATTGCCGCCTTGGCCAAGGCAGCCAGCAAGCAGACCAACAATATTGACAGGTAAAGTGGGTAACGGGTGAAACATTTGACCATTTCTAGCCCCACACCCCGTTCGCCCTTTCGCCCTTTCGCCCTTCGCTGCTACGCCCACAGCCAGGGCCACACCCACGCCCACTTAGCTAGCGTATAAATATGCAATGGCCACAAAATTGTTGTGAAATTTTTGCCTTGAATGCTAAGCAGTAAATTTGACTTGAGTTCAGGGGACAAACACGGGGACAGGACACGGGACACGGGACACAAGACACGGAGCAGGAGGAGACATAGATCCTGCATGTGAAATTCGTTTGACGGTAGCAAAAGCAATCGATACCAATTGATAATAATGATATTCCCCCTTTGTTTTTGCTGCTCCGTTACCTAATCGAGATAATGAAAATGCGTAACCGACTGGCCCATACTCTGTGCGGGAGAGAGAGAGAGAGAGAGAGAGGGAGAGGGTGGAAGATGACGCTAGACAGATTGACTGCGAAGCAGTTGTTGTTGCACTAAAGCTAGACTTAGTTTATATAATTGATGGCATTGTATGTTATATTATATAAAGGAATATATACATTTATTGATATATATATATATAATTATTCATATATTTATACACTTGATAGGTGTCCCATCTCTGTCTTTCATTCAGATTCACCCACTGTAGCTCTTGAAATTCTGCAACTAAAATTCCATTGGCTTAAATATCATGGAAAATGTGACAGATGTGTGTGGCGGGGAGCCCCCTACTCCCTACACCTTTGCCCCTACCACAGTGTCGTGGGCGTTATAATAAAGCTAATAACGGTACTTGCTGTCATTTCCATTGCCATTTCTATTTCCATTTCGATTTCGATTCCCATTTCCATTTCATTTGCTGCGGCTAATAAATAAAATGCTATCTTATATAGTTGACGCTCTCGATAGCCAAGCCAAGAGAGAGAGAGAGAGAGAGAGAGAGTGAGTGAGGAGAGGGCGCGACTTTTGTCCAGTCAACAAAATAAGTAGAAAATATTCAAGCAATTTGCATGCTTGATGACCATTTTAGTTGGCCAAGTCGCCAAGTTGGCGGGTTAAGCAGCACTTATTCCACTTGTTGTTGTACGAATCGTAATTGCTTTGATTGCGGCATATTGTGGCCGCCGAGCTGGCTGGAACGGGCGGCTGTAACAAGTCGAGCCAATCGCTAATTGAATTTAAATAAAACAGGCAAGGGTGCTCTAGTCGAGACTGCTCGACCAGGAGATACCCTGGACCCTGACAGCTGATCTTCTAATCACTCTGCTCTTCTTTTATGCACTCATATTATTCACACTCACGCATAAGCCCGCGCTCTGCTTACTGCGCAGTAAGCAGCGACTGCGCTTGGACTGCGCTGCAGTGGGACAGACACTTTTACACACACTTTACAGCTATTTGCAAACTATGCCTGCCCAGCATCAAGCAATCTAGTAGTCCGCGTGTTTGCTGTCAAATATCTTGATATGGGCTTAAACATATTTTAAAAATCATCAGTCTTACGTTTGACTAGACAGACGAAATACGGAAATTCAATTGGTAATTTTTTTAAAAATTTATTTATTTACTTTTTTTCATTTTTCAATATTAACTGAATGTGAATTAATTTAGCTCAACTACAGGATGGCTTCTCCCGCCGAGAATTCGCAACGTAAGTGTTGAATTTAGATATTTACATTAATTCATATTTATTCATTTAGTCATTATACATACATATATAGACATAGTTCCAGCTGGCACCGCTACCCCGACTCCATCGACTGCAGGACAGTCGGCCGGCGTGCCACGCAGACGTTCAGCTGTAAGTTTTCCTTTTAGTGTCAATGCGCCAGCTCTTGATTCTTGTTTGCAGGGGCGTCTCCGCAAATGGGAGGTAGATCAGCGTCGTATTGCCAATCAAAATAACAAAGATTTAGCAGCAAAAGTGTTGAGACGGTCTTTAGAAAAGCACAAAAAGATCGTCCCCACCAAAAACAACGGCTTTGAGCGTGGTCTCAAGCCGGAGTGTATTTTGACTTGTGTAAAACAAGACCAGAAACTAATTTTTGTGGTGAAATTCCATAACCAAAAGCGCCCGGAGCTGATACCCAACGAAGATTTAAAAAAGCATGTCCCCAGAATGCTTATTTCTTATTACGCTGAGAAGCTACGCAATGCCGATATTGACATGATGTAATTGTTACATTATATATACTTTGTAAATTGCATATGAATATACAACTCTAGCAACTCTAGTTTTAAAGATGTAGCGGATGAAAATTTATTATTGATTTTCGATTATGTTTTTAATCGATAACAAAATAACGGGACAATTATTCGATTTTGGAAGCAAGCCCCGACATGCGCGTGGTATACCTAGGGAGCAAAATTTCAAGTCTCTAGCTCTTATATCTTCTGAGATCGACGCGTTCAAGCATACAGACAGAGGGACAGACGGACGGACGGACAGGGCTAAATCAACTCAGCTCGTCGGCCTGATCAATAATATATATATATATATATATATAGTTGGCGGGGTCTACCACGCCTCCTTCTGCCTGTTACATACATTTTAACAAATCCATTATACCTTGATTTCCCATCAACTGAGGGAACTATTAATTTGAGTTATTAACCATGCACTCACTGCTTATAGGAATTCCTCAAATGGTTTCTTCTTCTTATAAGCATATAATATTTGCATTGGATCTGCGCCCCTTGCCCCGCAATCGCATTCGATTTCGATTTCACATTGCGCTCGCTGCTCGCTGCTCGCTGCTCGCTGCTCGTCTGTGAAAAGTGGCGACAAATAAAGCATAAAGCCGCAGCTGCCTCGGCTGAAGTCAGTCAAGTTGCAGCGGCGACTGACCCCCGGCAGCCCAAACAGTTGCCCCTTTACCTTGGTCGGCGGTCGCTACCTTTCGCGTCGACCCTTCGGCAGTACGCGGCGGCCCAGTTTGGTGTCTGGGCGAGGGCTTGGGTCTGGGCTTGGGCTGCGCTTCCGCAGAATCACTTAACGCTTGATTACACCGATTGACGTTTTGACGAGGCAGTGATGCTGCACAAGTCGATGATGATGATGGTGATGATGATGAAGAAGAAGAAGAAAAAGTTGAAGATGATGAGCGAGGGCAGAGGCGGTCCAGACAACTGTTGAGGGCGAAGCTGCTTGCAAACTCTGGTCTAGAACATTACAAGAACAAGCTGATGCGAAGAAGAGGCAGAAACGACAGCAGCAGGAGCAGCAGCAGGAGCAGCAGCAGCAGCAACAAAAACAGAAGCTGAAGACAAAGTCGATGCTCAAGTAGCAATCGGAGTTGGAGTTGCAGTTGCAGTTGGCAAACGCAAAGG